>NC_140029.1:12021420-12313920 GCF_963513975.1 Fringilla coelebs | reverse complement strand
ATCTTCATTGTATGTGGTAAAAACCTTCCACATGTGTTAGGACAGAACAAATACCTAATACTGAGAAGAGCAGGTGAAGGAAGGGTACATCTTCTCATTGTGGAGTTGGTATAACTTATGCATAAAGCTAAATTCCAGCATGTGTTTGCTATTTGCTTGGCTGAGTGAGAACTCAGCAATGAAAAACAAGCAAACAAGAATGATGATGAGTAGACAAAGGATCAATATGACCCTTATGGTCAGTGGGTGGAGTCATGAATATGTGAGGAGGCTTGGTGGGCTAGAACTGAACAGGTTAGTCCAGATAATTCTTTTATGTAAGACTTTTATAAAGACTTATATTAATTTTTATTGAGGGCAAAATAGCAAATGTCTATACTTTCACAGAATAGGGGAAGAATGTTAATATTGGAAAAGAAGAAATTAGGGTATATGACAGAGCAGAAGTCATTGGCAATATTGCATTTTAACATCTCTGAACTTATAGGAGTGGTGTAAATAATGCTTGAAGAAAGATTTAAAGAAAAGCCTTTTATGTTATATCCAGGTCCTTTTGCTGCTAATTCTTTTGTTGTTGAGATATTTTCTTAAATACAGCAGTATAACAAATAGCAGTTTGACTATTCCACTGTCTATTAGAGGTTTGTTAGTTTCTCCTTAAGAGCACTTTCAGCAAACTAGATCTGCCCTTTGATTGTCAAGGTTCTTCTGCTCACAACTAAATTAATAAGTCTGAACAAAAAAGCAACACTTCAGATCTCATTTCAAAAAAATAGTAAAATATGACTGTGATGTTTGATTTTGCAGGTGTAATTTAGGTTGCATTACTATGCAATGTTCATTGCAGAGTAAAAAACAAAAAAAGCAAAACAAAGAAAAGAACCCATAGTTCCTATTTTGTTAAAGAGTAGGCAGTATTTTGTCTGTTTTACACCCTGTATCTAACTTCATCCATCTTAGGAAAAGTCAAAAAAACGTGCCACAGAATGAAAGAAGTGGCTTTACAGCTGCCTCTTTAGCAAATGCAGGAGAAAATACAAATAAAGTTAATTACATATATTAGATATTTAAGTCAAGAATCAATTGTTTACTTCACAATGCTAAAAAACAATGGAAGACAAAGGCAAAGAACTGAAATGACTCTCAGTCACTTTCAGAACAGTGGCTTTTATTTTATTCAAATTTTTATAGATTTTTTTTTTCTCTCATAGAATTCAGAAAAACCGAGTTGTATTGCTGGTAGCAATATGGGCCACCTACTTGGTCATTTAAGTTTGCTCTTAATATCTAATATTGTATTTTGAATCTGCCCTGCAAGTGCTTACCTCTTTGTGTATAAGCTATCTGTGGACATCAAATTCAGTTTAAGCATTTAGGTTCTAAAAAGCTGCATGTCAGTTGTTTCCTTTTATATTTCTCCTTGTTCTCAGGACAGAAGGCAATTTAAGTGATGTTAAAATATAGCTAAGCTTTGATTCCATTATACGAGGATAGGTGTCTAGTGCTGTTTTAGAGGCTCCAGGAGCATTTCCAGGACACTTCCAAGGGAATGACATATTGACACTAGATCTGGAGGAGGCTGAATGTGGGATACATTTGGGTAAGCCACATGCCACTACTCACCCACTCTAAGGTAAATAAAATGAGCTTTTTGTGGCTTTTAAGCTAAACCATTTTCTAGGGTACTGACAGCTACAGTAGGAGTTTAGATGTAGCACACAGGTGTATGAATGCAAGTGGATGACAGAACTGAAATGTCTTAAACCTCATTCTAAAATAAATTAACTTTGTGTGTTTCCATCACATACATTGAAGTGCAGTGGCTGATATAAAAGTCAAGGGACATATGTCTGTACTTAGTGCTATGACATGAAGCTGGCATTTTGAAGTATTAAACTTACTGGATGAGTTTATAAAACAAGAAAGTAATGGAATTGAATTAATTTATGATCAAATTTTTTTCTGAAATGCAAATCTAAAATAGTGACTGATGCTCACAAAATTTATCCAACTGACTTAAAAGCCATCAGTACAACAAATAAGTCTTTTAGTAATTAGTTTAGTATTTCCAAGATTTCTGACCAAAAAATATTACAAATAATACTTTAGAAAATGGAAAGGAAAGCAGGAGTTGTGAGTCTTAAGTCAGGCTCACAGAAGTATCAAATATTAAATGATCTCTGGTGAAGAGAGATGATGTTTTCATGACTTTTCCAGAAGGGTTCAATGTGAAAAGGGGTTGTGTGTCATGACTCAGAAAGGTTACTAATGCAGCAGAGACACTGGAGGGAATTGGCCTACTGACTACTTTCTGCTACCACTATGTTAAGAGTACATAAAGTTGGGCAGGAGGTGCTGTGTTTTCAGGATGTCTTTGGAACAACCCTGTTAGCATCTACTTCCCACAGCAATTAGACTTTTTCCCCCAGGTCAGTACTGAGTTAAAGCAGTCCTAGCAGCAGGGGGAATTTCTTCCATGGTCCTTGTTCTG
Organism: Fringilla coelebs; assembly: GCF_963513975.1. Lineage (NCBI taxonomy): Eukaryota > Metazoa > Chordata > Aves > Passeriformes > Fringillidae > Fringilla > Fringilla coelebs. The sequence goes on along the minus strand of NC_140029.1, from coordinate 12,311,429 downwards.
ATCCTTGCTTCTCTCTTCCTTCACAAAGCAGAGACAGGCAGCCAATATTCCCAGTAATGAAGAAGAGGTTGTGTAGTTCCCAGCATAAAGAGTGGAAAGGTGAAGGCCTCCTCCATTCCCCTTTCCCTTCTCTTCAATCTTCTCCTCTATTTTAAAAAAAAAAAAAAAAAAAAAAAAAAAGGGATATCATCTTTATCTGATATAGAAAGAAAGAAGAAACATCTTTATCACAAGTCTTCAACCTTAGGATTAATTATTTGTCTAGGAGTTGTTTGTGTATGCTATGGAAAATTGGATAAATGTAAGAGGATGTCATGGTGAGAAAAATATTTTAAAAAATGGTTGGAGGTTTTTTTTTATTTTCTACATGTGAGGAAAAGTGTTCAGGAAAATTCAGATGCAAATCAGGTGGACATTTGGATATTTGTTAGAGTCATAATCAATGAAGGAGAAAGCAGTGGCAAGATTTGCAGACAAGTAGACAGCAATTTAATAGAATTTAATTAATTAATGAATTTATTTCATTGAAGTTTTCTGATGCATCTAAGAGATTCTTTTTATTTTTGGCCATCCAGTAAATAACTTTATAGGAATTCTGTCTCCTAGTCAAAAGCACAAGTAAGAGAGAGTATGGAGGGAACTGGAAGAAAAAAATACTGATACGGATGGTAATGAAATATTGCTTTGGAAATGTAGGGCATGAAAAAATCGAGTTACTTGCTGAGTCTGGCAATGTCAAAATAGCCAGTTTTTCAAAGGATTGCTGATGCACATGATTCAACATTTCATTGTGAAGAGAGTACAGTACTTGGAGAAGTCATGTGAGATCTCAAAGTGACTCCAGATTTGATGTGCAAGAAGTAATTATATGACATCTTTTAACACCTAAATCATTTGCATTAAAATATTTCACTTCCTTGTTCTATTATCATAAAATCAGAGTTCACATCAGAGCAAGAGGTAAATAACAACCCATGCTTGCAAAGATTCCATTTCATAATGAATTGTTTCTTCAGTTCCACTGGTGTCTACAGAATGACTAAGGAGCAACACTTTTTTAGCAAACATATCCTGAATTTATGGTAGCATGAAAAAAAAAATTGCTTTTGTTTTTCAGTGTAGTCTTTTAAAGCTTACAGGCAGAGTTAATAGATAGAACTTATTTGTAACACCAAAAAAAAATATTGTTCAGATTTTCCCACTATAGAGAGAAACTAATGAAATTTGCATATTTGGTGCATGTTCAGTGTCACCATCTGTCAAAGTAGTGTAGCCTGGTGGTGCTAATTTCAAAGGTGATGAGAGTGACCAAACAAATCTCGTGGTATTTAATTGCAAAAGCTGAGAAGATTAAAGGTCAAGGATGTCTTTGCAATCTTCATTCAGCCTTTTAATGTAGCAAGCATTATGATACAACCTTTGAGTGCTAAATTTGGTCCTCATTTAGAAAATTAATCAAGATTAGACAGTGAGAAGGGCTCCCTTTTTCACTTATTGCAAGAGCTAGTTGGTGCATATAAATTCACATTCTAATACACACATACATACACACACACATAGTTGCTCTGTCATGCTCAGCATACATATAGATTTGAATATGCATATATGTGCAATATTTGAAGATATATCTCTTTGTATATAATAATAAAATCTCAGAGGTTGGAAGGAACCTTAAAGATTATCTATTTCCAACCCTTTGCCATGGGCAGGGACACCTTCCACAAGAGCAGGTTGCTTAGAGCCCCATCCAGCCTGGTCTTGAACACTTCCAGAAATGGGGCATCCACAGCTTCTTTGGGCAACCTGTGCCAGTGCCTCACCACCCCCTGGATAAAGAATTTCTTTCTAACACGTAAATTAGACCTACCCTCTTTTAGCTTAAAACCATTCCTCCTTGTCATATCACTACCTGCCTGCGGCAAAAGTCACTCTCCATCTTTTTTAAAGCTCCCTTCAAGGAAATTGGAAAGCTTCCTCAGAGTCTTCTCATTTCCAGGCTGGACTAACAAAGCTCTCTCAGCCTGTCCATAGCATAGGTGCCACAGATCACCTTCATGGCCTTTTTTTTGGACCCTCGCCTACCCTCTCTGACCTCTCACATCTCCCTTGTGGTGCAGCCCCCAGCCACACATGTATCTGTAGATGCAGGATATAAAAGGATTAATGACTTTTAGGTTCAGGTTCAGAGCTATTCTCAATCTAGATGCCATGAATTTAATTCTTATGTGTTTCAAATAGCAGTCAGTAACCCCCAGATGTGGCATGTTCTTAAATAAAGAGCACATAGTCAAATACGCCCTTGTGGTGGTTGATAATGAGTAATGACACTCACAGGCAATTTCTCTATGTGTGACATTGTATCTACTGAAATAGCTATTGTTCACCTTATCACCAGTGCTGTTTAAAGTATGACTATTAATATGTTACTTTGCAGGCAAAAGTTTAATCAAAATGCATTCAAATTTGTGTGCTCATTATCAGTGTTACGTACTATAATTAGCTTTGCTAGTAACATCCTTGCTTTTGGCTTTAGTTTTCTTCTACTATTTCTCTGTTTGTGGATCCTTGGAAAAAGGCAAGGCTTAATAAAAATTAAATTACTTCAGCATAACATTTTATATTGAGGCAAATGAAAAATAGCCTTGATCTCATCTTTTAATGAAAGTGTGCTTCCAGAATCCCTTTTCTCTCAATGTTGAGGAAAGAAGGATAAGGTGCATGGACCTTCAGGCCTTGTATCTCTTCAGCAGCAGAACAGAGAAGATTCTGAGCCTCAGAAACCCCCAGCCCTTTGTACCAGAATACAGGCAAGGCACATGTGTGATACACTGTCCTGCAGTATGATTCTGCATAATGCTATTAGCAAGGTGTAAAAACCAAAAGATGAGGCTTCTAAACCAGCATTTCTGTTTAATTTGCTTCAGGACCCCTGGATAGGCAATATTCCAGGACTGACAGGCACTGGATTTGTCATTTTTCTCAGCTGAGCTGGAAAAGAGTATCTGGAGAATAAGCACTTAAACTAATACTGAAAAAAAAAAAGAAAAAAAAAGGCTTTAACTGAGCCACTGTTCTGGCTTCAAGGCATCTGAATCTCATTTGCTTTAGGAACAGTTCTTTCCCCAGCAGGAAAGGGCTTACACTGCTGCTAAAGTGCAGAAAATACAAGTACTTTTCAGTATAAAACTCTTCCCTCTCAAGGTGTCTGAGTTTTTTGACTGAGATTCTGACTTCTTAGCCACTGGAAAATGGCTGATAACTCCAGTGGGACCTGGATTTGCAGTTATCCGTTTGTATTAAAAGCTTCAGAGCTGTTAAAATCTACAAACACTTTCCTTCTATCACACTAATGTGTTTTCATTTGAGGTAAAATTCAAGAGTTGCTGGAAATGTCCTTCATAACCATTTAGAGTCTAAGTATGAATGTGAGAGTCTTCACAGCACTCACTGAGTACACAGTTCAGCAGCTGGAACTCAGGAATTGAGTCTGCATTACTTACCTGTGGAGTAAGCTTTTTTCAGCTGCTCATGCAGTCATTCCATGTACATATCATTTAATAATCATTTTCATTCAGTCAAGGCTTATTTGAGAGGATTTAATCTAAGGATCAAAAATTTCAGGTAACTTTACAGTGAAAAAAAGCTATCTCTTTAAGAATTGTTTGGCCTAGGTTTTCAGGTTGGGCAGAAAAAGGAAAAATATTTTCCCTGTGTGATTGCAGCCAAATATTATAGTTTGAAGGTGAAAGTTTAATGAAAAACCTGGATAGTGAAGTGATAAAACTATATAGGAGTTTATAGGGAAATGAAATCCTTTGTATTCAATTCAGGCTATGCAGTAAGTCAAACCATGACCTGCATACTGAGCGTTCAGATAGGAAGAAAGATGAGATCAGAGAACATTTACTGGGGCTTGCACATCCAGAGCACCAAATCTGAAAAGAAAGTAGCTGAGTGGAGGAAAGACTGGGGAAAAAGAAGTTCTCATGTTATTTAAAGATAACATTGTAATATAGGCACACAGGGTGGCAGGATTAAGGAACCTTTAATTACTGCATTCCTTTACATCTAGGTTTTTTGCTGCACATTTTTTGTTCAGGTATTTAAAATTTATAGATTACATGGCATCAGAGTTATATGATTTTAATTTCAATGGGGTGTGCATACCTTGCTAAAATTAATATATTATCTCCCACTCTTGTGTCGTATGAATTTTACACCAGGCTCTGTAGCACTATAAGTAGAAAAGTTATTAATAAATTATATGGCTTTACTGCTATACAAAATTATATTGAATCCTTGTCTTTGTAAAAACACCTCGAAGATGGCAGTGAGACTTAGTAGCGGCACACAGAGATTTTACTTTTTTAGGGTGTACCCTTCTTAGTCTCCCAGGTAAGGAATGAGGGGCCAAGTGCCCCCAGGCAGGCAGAGCTGATGCTGGAGGGGACACTGTGTGTCCAATCTCCCTGCTGCAGAAACACTTGCTGCCATAGGCCAAAATACCCTCCCCCCAAAAGATTTCCTTCACAGTATCATTGCTTTTATGCTTGGTAAGTGACAGTTCCTTTTCCTGCCGTGGCAATGTTCTACTGATCCATTCATCACGTGAACTTAGAAGAAGAGTGGCCTCAAACAGTGTGAGATCTACTGGGCTGTTATGATACACTGACAGTAAATACTCCATTTGTGCTTATTGAAATTGGTAATTTTTCCGTTTGGCTCTCAAGTGCTGAAGACAAAACAGCATGCAGACTCTTTATGGGCCTCAGGAACCCTCTCTCAAACTCAAGCCTGTTCATTATTCAAGAGGTGTTATATTAGAACAGTTGTCTGGCCTGAAATATTTTCTACTGCTTTAAAAAAAAATGTTCAGTTTTCCCCTACAAATAGTTTTCCTTATCATAGCAGATTTATTTTTTTTTAGAAACTTTAGAAACCTAAAGTTCCCTAAATTCTAAAATCATATAGGTGCCAGCATTAAATGTGTTGCTTGCAGGAAGTGTTCAATAGGGAATGAATGAAAACAAGGACTCTGTTAACCTCTCATATTGCTCACCAGAGAGAAAATACCCAGTTGTTAATTAGGGCAATAAACTGACAATGCATACAATACTGTACAATTTGTTAAAGTGGTACTTTTAAGCTGTGCTTTCCTATTCTTTATAAGAAAAATACAGCCACACATTCAAATCTTGTGGGTGTTTAACACATGTGGAAAATCAGAAAAGGCCAAATGAAATAAAATCAGCTAAAATAGAAGAGTTTGGATTAATGTGTTTATAGTCAAAATTATATGATCAACAAGATTAATCACTAAATGCCATTTCTATGGACATAATATGGTCTGAAGACATGAATTTTGGCAGGTTTGATGACAGTTACATTGTGTCAGTGAAAGAGAGAAAATGCAATTACATATGAGAAGATATGTTATGACTCAGAATTTTTGGCATGTGTTCCTCAAGCACTGAAAATCAGTTCCTCAGTCCATCAGGGCAGAACAGGCGTGGCTGGCTGACAGATGAGATAAGCTGGGCTGCACAGTGGGTTCCTACTGTATCTCACAGATAAGACTTGACATAAAGTCATGGACACGGGACAGTGGGTGTTTTAGGTGGGATGTGGAGGGTATCCAGCAGTATGTGATGGGAAGGGGAATAAATATGTGGATGAGGCTCTGTAGCAGGCTGCAGTGTAATATTTGTGTATGACACAGAACAGCAGAAAAAAACCTTAGCTCTGGGAAACTGCAGCAAATCCTACTGCCAGTCTCTCCTCTCAAAGTCTCATTTAAATGGTGACTTTAAATGAGCAATCTGCTTGTGTTTCAGTCCTTTGCTGCCACTGAGACTCTCATTGGCATGCAGTACCTATTTCGACCATGATGTTTTGCTCTTTGGTGTTTAGAAAATGCACCAAAGAAATTTAATTTCAGTGACAGAATAACTATTATAAACTCTCAACAGTGAAGAGTGCTAAAGGGGAAGTAATGTTTTTGAGTGAACAGCTTCATGATTAATAGAGTTTTGAGCGTTTTACATGAACCAGTATCTAGCTCTTTCTGATTCTTCTATTTGGAAGACATGTGAGAGTCAAAGTTATGTTTCCTGAAGCACTGTATATCAAATTTGCAGATTTTGCAAGTTATAATACAGAAATTATGTATCTTTGCCTTAATCTGAATCACACAGTAGATGATATTTCTTGAAAGTGTACAAATAGTCACTGAGAATTGTATGATGAGTTTGATTTTCTGTCACCAAAAAAAAATTGATAAAATATTTAGTGCAAGGCACTAAATAATTGTTAGATAAAATTGGCAAGGAAGTAATTTTTATGTGTTTAGAGTAAATTTGGTGTCACAATATAGATAACAATCACAATCAAATGTGGGTGATTTGCTTATTGTGTACTACTTTTAGAATTGTTGCAGCTTTTTCTTCTATACTCTTTTTAAATGCATAAAGGGTATATTTATTTCAGTCATTTCAGCTTCATTAATTGGCAAATTACCACTTCAGTTAAAAGTTAGAGGTTGACATGCAGAGCATGTCAAAAAGCTTTATGATCCTAACGAGGTCATGAACTTTATATGAATTAGGGCATTTAGAAAAGAAACAGAACTGGAAGTTATGCAAAAAAATCTCCATCTTGTTTAAAATGAGACAAACCTCCAAAGATCACAAATAAACAAGGATATCATGATTCACATTATTTATATTTAATTAAAATTTCTGTGTTTACCACTGTATCCCTACACAATTTAGTTTTGGGTAGCCCCGTGAGGAACACAGAGTTGGACTCAATCATTATGTGTCCACTCCAATTTGAGATAATCCATGATACTATGATCACCATGGAATTTTGATCTTATAGTCTTGAAGATATATATTTCTCTACAGAGACAATTAAAATGATGCCTCCCCTATTTAAACTTTTACAGCTTAGAGAGCAGGCAGTATGGACAGGCATGGTTATCTTTTGTCAATTTGACAGGTGAGCTGCTTGATAGGGATAAATGGCTTCACCTGGAGAACTGCACAACATTTTTAAAAAGTACTGTAATATGTTTCCAGTTCTCTCTGTGCTATGTATAAGAAAGGAGAAAGAGGGGGAAAGGGGTTTAGGACTTTCTCTAGAAAATAGACGTTCTTAACACACAGTGAAATAGAGGCAATTGGAGGTATTCTTTTCCAATTCATAGTGCATTTGTTCTTCTATTATGTAGTACCCTCAGTGAAGAAAGTTTAAGTGAATTGACACAGCTAGAGATCACTGGTTTATCTAATTGTAAGAATTTTGAGCTTTAGGAAACCTAAAAACATATTTTAACTAACTTAATCATGCTTTAAAAACATTTTCAATTTCAGTAAAGAAAGCAAAGCAAACATATCTGGCTAAATGTAGTAAAATACTATGAAAAACAGTCTGATCAATACAATGCTGTCTTGAATCCAAGTAAAATCAAGAAGGCAATATATAAAGTGTAAAGAAGTGTAGTATAAAACCAGTTATTTAACCAAATCATACTGTGATCCATGTTTTTCTGCTTTCTTTTATTGTTCAAACACTATTGTAGTTGCTACTGATATAAACACAAAACACTAGCAGACAAGCCTTTTGCCATTACTTGAAAATTTTGTTTCAGCTTGAAAAGTTTAAGTGTGTAGTCAAGTCTATAAATATGTAGCTAGTTGATTATTATTATATATGAATTTTTTTAAATGAGGAAATATTAGGAGTTAGTTGAAATATGTGCACCAGCGCATCAGTTAGGCCATGTCCAGCAGAGGTAATTAATGAACTAAATTGCATCCAGGATGATAGAAGATAAGTTGAGAACCTTGATAGACAACAGCCAGAGACAGCCAGACTGTATTAGCACCTACATTTGTTTAGACATTTCAATCCCTTCTCTGGCCATTACAGATCTCCTTTTTCTGGAGAAAATACACAACTACTTCTGGCAGATTTATTCAAGTGAGACATTTGGCAGATGATAAATTTGATTAGTGTAAACACTGATTTTAATTTTCATAATGTAAGCCTATTCCAAAATGTGACCATTTAATCCCATTGTAGATGCATTAAAATGTCTAGAACAGAGAATGCTTCACATGCACAGGATGAGGAACTCTGTCCAGAAATGAAGTGACTGAGAAAAGGTCTATGTAGTCATTTTAAATAATGCTCAGACTTGAACTCATGTTTTGTTTCTGCATCTATTATCCTAAATATGTGACAGAGGACAGGAACATCAAGTAGAATTGCTCTGTGAAAGGCAGGATGAGGTTTTGTGGCCAGCAAGTTAAGCAACATGCACTCAGGCTAGAAAAAATGACTGACTTCTGGCTAGTATATTCAGAGCCTTTGGTTTGGTGAATTCTTCATTTGCTGGAACATTTACACAGAATAAAATTATCTTTGTAAAAAACATGTCGAACAGAAGTTACATTCCAGTGCTAGAACTGTGCATTTCATAGTGTGCTTCAGATGGGTGGTTAGACTACAGGGTTATAGTATGACTTCTTTAGATGTAGAAGAAAAAAAAGAATTGGCAATGGAAGCACAGCTTTTATTCCTCAGGATGCACCATAATATTATTATCTAGAAATAGATCCTTCCCTGAGAAGGACCCTAAAATAGTTGTCCAGGAATCTTAACAAGAGGCCTTGACAGACCTGAAGAAAATCATGAGCTTAATGCTGTGAAATAGTTGGAGTTTGTATTGTTCTAAATAAGAGTTTGTATCTGACCCATTGCCTCATTCATGCTTATTCATTCTTCACTGTTCTTTCATTCCATTTTTTTAACACTGTAGTGAAAGATGACATGATGTGTGTATGAAAACATGTAAATGTCCAGTCATAAAAGATAAAAAAAGAAAAAGGATTTATGAACAGCAAAAAAAATTGATCCAAAGAATTCCACGACACAGGAATGTGCTTTGAATTAGAGGAATTCTAAGTCAGATTATTGTAAATGTTTATCAGATTTTGAATTTGTCATCATTTGTCTAGTCTTGTATGTCAGTTTGATGGTTACATAATTCACACTATATATGAAAAGACAAGACTGCATGGGTGATTTTGACAAGAGGCTTCACTGAAGTTAATAGGCAGCCAAGGTGGCCTGTGAATTTTTGAAATGAAACAAATAATGTAAATAAGATGATGTTGATTAATTGTGATTTTATCTGAAAATGAACTTCGTTTCTTTTTTCTGCATGAGAGAGTATGCATGAACAAAATAATGTGTAACCAATTAATAAATCTTATGTATGTATGTAGATAAGATTGGATGTGAAGAACATTGCAGATTACATTGCAGAATTGTGTAACTGCCACCACACATTTAAATCTTGGAAAATAAGAAGCCCATGAATAGAGGGAGTTTATAAGATCATGCTGTTCATAAATATTTTATTTTTGTCAGAGTATCACTAGCATCCATGACAGTGAAATGTTCAGACAACATTCAAGGTTTTGATGCATTGATTGCATATGATTTAGTTTATTTGCTTTGGTCTAGTATTTAATGAACTGCCAGAAAAAATTATTGCTTAGCATACACAAGCAACATGAATATTATCTATTCATCTTGCTAATACAGACAAAGGAAATGCTACTGTTCTTGGAGTCAGCAAACTAAAAAACTGAGGTATTTTAGCATATACATACAGTTCTTGTGTGTTCATGTATGTGCACAGAAAAGTCAACATAAGATTGGGCTATCATGATGCATTAATAAAGACAACTACTCTCCTTGAGGAATTGTCTGAGGAACTGTTAACATATTTCTCACTATAAAAGCTCAAAAATTGTAGTTGAAAATTTAAATTCAAATATAAATAATACAATTTAAAAAAATCATGGTATGCACTATGTAACACAGTACTTGTAGATCCTTTAAAACATTACTTTAATTATTCCCTTGCAAGGTCAGAATGATAAGTTTTCCACACCATTTCCTATTACATTTTTTAAAATTGTGATCAATTGCATCTCCTTGTTGAAACTGGATTCTTCTGACACAGGAATTAATGACTTAATTTCTATGACAAAAGAAGGGGCACCCATCCAAGTTTTGAGGCATCAGCCCCGTCAGTTAGAAGGAAAAAACCTAAATAAAACAGAATCTTATTCTTTCTCATCCAGAAGAGCTGAACTTCTTCCTTGATACCAGAGTGCCCCTAAAAATATATAAAGCATGTGTCATGGAAATTAGTGCATATGATATTCTAAGAACAAGCAGTTAATGTTAGGCTCAATTTTTCTCACAGTTACATTTATAAACTGCTGACATGGAGCTGTTTGCAAGAAGAAGATCCTAATCCACTATAACTAATGCCTGTGGCAGCTGCTGTGTTACACCAAACACTCATCTCATAATGGCAGCCTTGAGCTCAAGAGCATAGGACGTAAAAAGGAAATAGATAAAGGTGCTTCCTGACATTCCAACAGAAGTTTCTCTGTTTCCTTTCCTGTGTCAAGGCATCACTGAAAAAAGCCAGGCTCCATTTTGTTCACACCCTCCCTACAGGTATCTATATACATCAGTGAGGTCCCCCTGAGACTTTTCTTCTGGCTACAAAGTCCCAGCTCTCTTTGCCTTTCCTTGCATGAGGAGGTGCTCCCCTCTCCTAATCAATTCCGTGGCCCTTCCAGAGCGTCCCTGTCTCTGTTGACCTGGGGAAGGCAGAGCTGGACCCTGCTCCAGGTGTGGCACCCCCTCCATCTGCAGGCAGAGCTCCATCTCCTGCACTCAAGGATATCATTGGCCTGTTTTTCTGCAAGGGCACACTGCTGGTTCATGTTCAAATTGATGTTCCCCAGGACCCTCTGGCCCTTTGTCCCAAAGCTGCTGGCGTCTCCCCGCACAGTTTTGTACCCAGTGTTGCTCCTTCCCAGATGCAGGACTTATCCTTGTTGAGCTAGATAATAGACCTGATATGAATAATATTATTATGATATGAACCAGATGATAGATCTGATATGAATAATAAGGAATTCCTGCAGATTGCCCATTTGTTAAAGAAAATAACTAAAAGCTTATAATTGGTCTTCTATCAACTCTCTGTTATTTTAGTCTGCAGTTTCCTAATATTTTCTTTGGAGACTGCTAGGACTCAGTTCTTTCTATTCCTCTTCTTTCTCTCTGTGATGAAGTCTGAACTCTGTGCCAAGGAATGTAATAAATAGCACCCTATAAATCAATAAGGCATTCCTGTGCAAATACTTGAAATTTTTTTCCTGTGTTTATTAACAATAAAGTTTCAAGCTCTCCTCTGTCAGTAACTAAAATCACTACAGAATCACAAAAGGCTTTGGAAAAATAAAACAGGGCCAAACAAAGTTTGAAAGCTTGATTATCTATCTTACAATTATAAAGTCCTGGTGAAATAATTATCGCACTAATAAATCTGCTTGTGCATCATCAGTCTCTGATCTGAATTCTGTAACATCTCTGATCTGCTTCCTTCTCTAATCTTTGGTCTGTGTTTCCCAATAGGAACACTCAGTACCTTGCCATAAAGATATTTGGATGGTGTTTTAAAAGAAGAAAACATGAAAAAGAGAAATTTTTTAAGAAATTTAGGATTAGTTTAGACAACTTCTATTTCAGTGGTTCAAGAAAAATCATCTCTAAATTACTAAAACTAATACTAACCAAAACAAAATACAAATGGGGAAAAGAAAAACGTTTTGAAAGTTTTTCCTCCACATTATATACAGTTGTGATAGTCTTGCTCTATGTGATATTTCAAACTTCTGTGATACTATAGCATCTCTTCCTGTGATAGAAGCATTTTAGAGTTTACTCATTCAGAAGTTTATAATTGCTAAAATTTTAGAAAATGTTGAGAAGTTGAATTAGTTAAAAGCATATTACAATAACAAGTTTTGACAAACATGGTGGTTTTTTGACCATTAGGAAGTAGTTGAACTTGGTTTTGTCATTTGCCAGTTCCAATTCCAACCCAAAAATCACTGTAATAACTCTTAAAGTATCTTCTAAAATAAGGTAGAAAAGGCAGGAAAATGTATTGGTTTCTTATTTTTTTCTCTTTATTATTCATGCTTGCCAGTAGATGCTAAAAATTCTTGTTTTGAATATTTCAACTGATAAAAAATTCTAAACAAAAGATAAACATTTATTTTATTAATGAAATTTTGTGTCAGATTACTAAATTTTTAGCCTTAAATTCCCTCTTTGACTTTAATGTTATCAGAATGAATTACTTTATTTTCTACCTGTCATTTATCTGTCCTCTTGGCATCATTTTTCTTTGCCAAAATCTAAATGGTGAACACTGTGTTGTGTTAAATGCAGATTTTCAACACAACTACAAGATGGTATTTATCAAATTTCCATATAACAATTAAATATGAAGATGAAATGTCAATTTTAAAGCTGTGTTTGGAAATCAGAGGATTGTATCTTTGGTTCAAAATAACTCCAGAGAAGAAAGTTGCTGTACCAGCTGTAGAGAGAGACCATCTTTAAAGTGGAGAGAGAGAACAACTTCTCAAATATGTTCCCCTCACAACAACATGAGCCAAACCTAAACTAGTGGTAATTTTTTTTTCTTTTAGTCACATACAAAAACTCTATTGTTTTTTAGCTAGTTCTATATGGTGTATATTTTAATTCCCTACATCACCTTTGAGACAGTGTTTACAAAGGAGTCTAAAGGCAGAGTAATGCTCTGGTAATTCCTACTAAAACTTGCAGCTTAATCATGGATATATATGTTCCAAACTAGGATTACATAATAGTTTGAAATATGGTTTTGAGAGAGGAATGTGATATTCAAAGTAAAAATGCACTAATTTCAATTACTTATGTGTGCCCCTGGACAGTTACAATTTTTAAATTATTTATTTCTGCAGCTGAGATTGCAGGTGCACTAGATCCATTTTCCATGTCACCTTTCCCCAGAATAGTTTCAGCTGAGCTGAATCCATTAATGGTTTGAGAACACAAACTATTCTTTGAACAAGTGTTTTTTTCACATTGCCTGCAATTCTGAATATGGCTTTCAGACAGAGAAGCAGTCAGTTGATGTAATGAGTTCAGTAAGAAATTATTTTGTCCTGTAGCAAAAGCAAGAAGTTTTATTTAAACTTTACTGCTTGGGTTATTATTCAATTTGAACTTGTTGGTATTTTTAAAATAAGTCAGTTTGTTAAGATGAGATCAATTCTAAAATATTTTGCTCTTCTGTTGTTTGAATTTTCATGTTAATATATTTTCTTCCATTTTACTTAATGGTTATTCTTCAGTAACACAAGTAACCCAAGTAATCTGCTGCTGTAGCTGCTGACATAATTTCCTACTGAGAGTGTTTCATTGATTAGTTTATTTCTGTTTTTATTTTTGCCCTATTGGGGGAAAGAGAGGTTTATAGATGTGATAGTCCTGAGCTGTAATTCTCAGAGAGCTTACATCTGGGTGATTGCAGACAAGCCACTTGACCTCAATATGACTCAATTAACCCAGCAGCAAAATTGGGTAAACATCAAAATCTCATTGAAAAGCAGCTGCTGCAGCATCTAAATTAAATTGTCTAAAATTGTATTGTGACAGCATTGCCATTGGGTCTCTAAAGATCTGAATTTTAATTGTTTTTCAGTCATAGCACTACATGAAAAAGGCTCTAAAAGGCATGCAAATAATGATGTCTCCATAGTTATGCAATGTCATTGCCTGTATGGTCAATGGAGGCATTTAGATCAATTGTATAAAGTGGTTTTCCACAGTTTTCAGATTTTTTCACAACCATTTCCATGTATACCTACTTGCAAAGGGCATGTATTTTTATGATTTTAGGTCAGATAGCAGAAATTTCATCTTTAATTCATCATACAACAGCCTTAAGAATTTATTGATCTTGAGGGAAACCTAGAAAAAATGAAGATTAAAAGCAATTTTATGAGGTTTTGGAAAATCAATGGCTCAATTTTGGGAAATATTCCATGGCAGTCTTATTTTCCAGTAATGGTGGAGTCTACACTTAGGAAGCCATGCATGGCCTAGCTGCTGTCTCTCCTGGCACAAGCACTGGTAATGTTTTGACAAGATTTGACTGAATATCTTAAGGAAACTATTTTCATCACAATGAATTTAAATTATAATTTTCTGCCTTTCTATCTGTCTATTGATCTGTCTAACTTCAAGCTTATCTTTCTCATGCAGTCCTTTTATAGGATTATAGTTTTGGATTTTGGTTGCTATTTTATTAATCATAGTGAAGAACTGTGCTATTCTGGGGTGTTTTATGATCACCCACTTAAAAAATATTAACTGTTAATACTAATCACTCCAGTATTCTTCTCTATCACTAAAAAAAAAAAAAAAAAAGACCTTTAGCTTACTTGGTAAACTTTAAATACAGGTTTAAATCTGTGCTTGTCTTGCAGGACACCTTATTCAAATGCAATGGCTAATAGCAAGCAAAAATACTATTTTTTTCTCATGGTGAAATTTTTAGTGTCCGGTGAAGTCAAACAGCTGAGCAGCTGAGATGCAAACCTGGAATCCTGTTTTCTATTATTTGTATACTATTCCTTAGGTGCCACATCAAGACTTTTATCTCCTAATTATCTTTTATTGTGAATTTCTCATTGCAATGAATACATACATTGTTTTTTATCCACATGCAATGCACACCTAAAGTGCCAATCAATACAGCAGTGGCTGTATGGACAATACACCTTTAATACCCTACTTGGTTATTTTTTTAACCTCTATGTCATCTTTTTTTTATGACCAGGAACACCATGGAAGGGACAATTTTGTGAGTCACTTGACAACCTACAGAAAATTTCGTGTCATATAATCAAAAAAAAATTCTGAGTTTATCAGTCAATTATTCTCACTCAGTACATTTCCTAAACACAATCACATGAGGGAAATCTGATCTTTATTTCAGTATAGAAGCAGCTTTATAGAGTAGAATTGCCTCTGTGTGTGAAAAACAATTTTATCATTCCTTACTATCAATGATCTGCTTGCCTATATAGCAGCAGAGAGATCAAATTCCTCTTATTGTTTTAATAATTAATTAAAATTTCTCATTTTGAAAATCAAAGAAACAGCATACATCTGTCAGTGTATGTGTTTAATTATTCAATGCCATATTCTGTTCTACTATATTTACTATACTAGCGTAGCCATAGCCAGATGATTTTAACAAAATTAAAAGTACGATATTAACAAAATTAAAAGTACACTCCTGATAGGGATTACTAAAGAGTCTTTATATCAACTTTAAAAAAGTTAACTATTTGGGTAAGTAGAAATCTCAGTGGGAATCTTGAAGATGACTTCAGTAATGTAAAAATACCACTAAATGTACTAAATATAGAATCAATTAACACATATCATAAATTGGACAAGAGCACAACACGAATTTCAAGAATGTATGTCCTGTGTCTGGCAATGCAGGCAATGCTTTAGGTAGTCTGTTTAAATAAGAATATTTACTTATGAAATGGTCAGAAAAAAATAAAACTTTATTTTGGCCTGAGTTGGTTTGTTATATAAAGCATCTTATGTAGAGCCAAAACACACAGCAGCTCCAAAGGGACACACAGTATAGAAAACCAGCTCAACTGGGGAACCAGGCTTTCTATGGACACTTAGAGCCTTTCACCTTTGATTCTTTTTTGCTCCTGTGTGACTGAAATTACTGTGAGGAGCTAAAAAATTATCCAGAATATGACTCTCCTGAAGTGAGAAGTGTGTGCAGGGGTGGTTGGGGACGGATGTTTCAGTGGGTGGTTATATAAAAGATGGAGTAGGAAACAGTTCATTTCCCACCAGTAATGATAGAGCACTTCTTTATACAGCCTGGTTGCTATCCCTTTCTGAGAAAATCAATAGGAGTTGCAGCCACAAGTGTATGCTCAGAGAAGAATAATAACAGAAGAAACAGTTTTCATGGAGCACAATACACAAGTACACCCCTTGATGTATATAGCAAATTTGATATATATATTGATGACTTCTGCAAAGGTAGACAGCAGCTCAGTTAGCACAAGCTTTCCTAAGGCAGATGACATTCTGTTACTTTGCAGGATATCTTTCAGGGTTTATTTGATCCTAACTATTACTCTCTTCTGTTTCAATAGAAAGAACCAGCATGTAGTCCTCAGGATCTTGTAATGCTTATTATCGATGAAGAAAAAACAAAAAAAAATAAAAATAATTATGTAGGGGTCCAAAATGATTCAGATTTTGTTGCTTATTTTCTATGCAGTCTGATACAATATTGATATTGTCTGATATTTCCAAAATTTTATTAATACAAACACATATCCTCTCCAGGTAAGACATCTTTAAGAGCTGCACTGCACATATATCCCTGTGGATTAGATAGTTGAATCCCTGGTCTGAGAAGGGCAGAGATATCCAAAGAAAATGTAAACTTCAGACTGTGCTGGTGAAGTACATGTACCATCACCCATGTACCAAATTTCTCCCAGAAGGAATTCACAAGCCAATGAGGAACACTAGTAGTTAAGAAAAGAATGTGTTTCAATTATCTTTGAGATTTCCTAATGTACCATTCCTAGTGAAATGTTTCCATCTAATAATAGCAACACTCAAAGAGCTGCTAAAGAGGGTATCAAATCCCCAGTAAAGACTTTAAAAGACTGAAGATTTTGCTTTATTGGCACTCTTTTGATTTAGTTGCTTTTTGGGAGTGGAATATGGATTTCATGGTACAAAAATGTATTCATAGCTCAGCTGCTACAGTTGTAACAGTGAAAAATGAACACTTATGGAAATACTCAGGAAGGGACAAATAAAACTTACTTTTAACTCATCCTGGTTAAAGTGATTCAAGTCCTTCACCTCTCAGATTCTTACTCGTTATTTTCCTGAATTTAGTATATTTGATAAAAATTATCTATGGACAATAATGCCATTTTTATGCTTATAAAATGTCAGTTTCCTTCTTTCTGTAAAATATCAAATTAAATTTTGAAAGGTTTCAGAGTGAGTTTTTAATATTGCTCTTCTGACAATGTCAGTCTTATCTTTTTAATGATTTTTAATAGTCCCCTAGATATGGAATTTATCCTTACTGTTCTCTGACCAGTTAATAATTACACATTGTCATATGAAAATGTGCTGACTTTTAAAGCCAGAATGAGAAAATAACCTTGCATCTACAGGTATAAATTGCTGTTTATTAAGTTGAAGAGCAGAAAATTTAATATAGAAATGTACAGATCTAGTATCTAATCATGTGAAAACTAATCATGATGCATAAATAACATAACTCCATTACTGCAAAGGAATTCTGAATATTTGATGAAAATTCAATTTGAAAAGATATTACCAACACTGAAACTTTGTAAAGTGGAGTAGCAGAAAAAGGCTAAGTGTTCCAAATCCAAGGAATGAATACAGTGAAATAATGTACATTAAATTCCCACATCCAGACATTATGGGTGTTAAACAGGACCAGACCCAAAGCTTAGCCCTGGGAGCACCCTTGGTGACTGGCTGGCTGAGGCCGTTGTGCTTCCTGAACCTTGTCTACTTGGTCACAACTTTGAATTTTTGTTTCATAATCTGCATTCTGCATTCATATTTAATTAGTTCCATAGCTGAGATTCATGTTCCTGATGTTCCTGTAATCCTACATCACTGAAATTATCCACCTTTCCTAGAGAGGATGCCTTCTGTGGCAAATCATAGGAAAGGTCTTTACACAGGTAAATAAGCTGTACTTGAGAGGACTACTGGCTAATTAGTCTGGGGTGTTTTTTGTTTGGTTGATTTTTTTTTTTTAACTAATTTAAATATTGCATTTTCCTCAAAGAAATTGCAGAATTTTTTTATACATGGAAAAGATTTTTCTTTTCAATCCTTGATTTTTTTTGAAAGAGTGTCTGCTTGCAGTCACTAGTGATTGTTTATTATAGTACATGCTGTGTGATTTCGTTTCTGTGTACACAACTGTTACTTTTTTGGGGTGGGTTTTATATTGACATATGGGTTTTTACTCTGTTATCTTGGACTCTTTCAAGCAACTTTAAGTTCTACTCAGTTTTAGTATCTGTATTCTTCTGAAAGAATTCAAGAAATAAATATCTGACTATCAAAATTACACAGTGTACTGTACTATATCTGAAAAAGCATATTTTTTTCTTGGCACCATATGTAAGAAATTTGACTACCAGCTGCTGACAAAAGCAATAATTTTTAAAGTGAGGTTTTTTTCTCTCTGATCTCAAGGCTATTTTGTTTCATATCTCTGAAAACAAGAAATTGTACCATCACAGCATTTTCTCCAGTGTGATAAGGAAGGTATTTAAAAATGTATTCCACAGAGGTGGGCTGGTTTAGGATGTCTTTGCCACATCTCCTCTGTATTGTCTATCCCATTTTATAAATATACTATCTGGAAGTGCAAATCTCTCTTTAACCTATATCTCATGAGATTCTGACTCAATTGTAACTTAAAGACTCAGAAAAATACATATTTTACAGATTGTTTCTGTAGCACAGTGTCCACTTCATGTTGCAGCTTATCCCATTCCTATCTAGGTAAAAGATGTAAGTGCCACAGGGGTCTTTATGCTCAGCAGCAGCTCTTCATGGATTTATTTTTTTGCACTAATATTATTATAATTTGCAATAATATTCTTTTTCTGTCCTCAGCTCTTCAGACAAAAATGCTATTGGAAATTAAGATATTATGTGCCAACTTCTGACAACCTACAATAGTTTCCTTAATGCAATTCCCTAACCCTGTATCAATTGTAATGAGATTTTCTTTTTCACTTTGGGGTATTGAAGGCCTCAGGAAAGCAGTCAGAAATGGCCTTGAGAGCAGTGCTGGGGGCTGTTTCCACGAGGCAGTGCTGGATAACCCTGCTCGTGGAGCAGCTCCTGCTCACCAAAGCCATGGCATTCCCAGTCTGCAGAGATCCCTCAGGAGATTTTATACTCCTGTTTTCAATATCAGCTCCTGTGGGTTGAGCATTGGAGACCTGGAGTCTGATTAAGCCTTGAGAAGCCACATGGTATGAAGCTGATTGATTTCTTAAAGAATTTACCCCATCTTTTCTTCCTCCTCAGACAGAAATGAAAAAAAAAAAAAGAAAAACCCAGCCCTGCTACTAACTTATGCAGTTAGGTATAAAAAATCCCATTCACTGCAACTTCTTTAGATCAGGAACTTTTCTGTGACACTTCAGAGGTCACTCATGTCAGAGATAGCCTTCCTCCAGGTCTCCTCCTGTCAGGCTTTCTGCCCTCTCTGCCTACATTATGCTTCTCCTCAAGATACAAATGCTTTCAAAAACTTCCTTCAAAGTCCAGGGTTTTCTTTTTATCAGTGATCTACCTGTCACCAATTACTGTCTAAGCACACTCATCTTACTTATTTCTTCAATTTTAGAATAAAAAAGGTAAATTTTCTGAAACAAGAAGTAAAAAAAAATGCAACTTTTGGGTCCTAAACACTCTTCCTTCTCTTTATGAAAGGTCTATTCTTTTATATAAGACTTTCAGTCATGTTTTTGATTCATGAGTGTTTAAACACCTAAAATAGGGAGGCATTCATTTTGACTGGGGAATTGACGCTACTAGAATACAAATAAAACATTACAATTCTAAGACTTGAACTATGGGAAAAACATATGGGATTTCTCTTAATTTTCAGTATAAAAGAATTTGTAAGACTGGGTTTAAAGCTGGTGTGTGGAGAGCGAGTCAGATTTTGTAAAATGTGTGCTCTGTTACATTGATGTCTTTTACTGTTGGGTATCTCTGACCCATTAAAGTGATCATAGAGGCCAGCCTGCTTAGTAAATAGCAACTGCATCCAAGTCGCTTCAGCTGGCTAGGAAATGAAAGCATCCAAACTCCTGATTCAACCTTTTAGAAATACAGAATGCTATGTCCCATTCAGTCTTCTTCCCTAGGGAGCAGGCCAGATTGTTTGCATGCAGTGAAACACCGCTGCCTCTTGGGACCTGGAGCAGCAACTGTGCTAGTTCTGCTGTGCACTAATGCTGCTTGGCCTCCTTTCCAGTTACTCCTGTGTGCTAATTAGAATATAAGATTAAATGAAATAGAAGTTTCACAGAGAGATGCAATGTGTTCGAATAACAACATCAAAGTATGGCTAAGGCGGACTGCTCCATGTCTTTTAGAGTGATTTGTTTTGAATGATCCATCAATTGAAATTATTTTTGTCCCTTTTAGTTGTTTATTGTTGTTCTTGTTGTTATCATTATTAATACCATACTGACAGCAGTGATGGTTGAAAGTAATTTTGAAAAGCACGAATTATTCTATTTAAAAAATTCATTTTCTAACCATATACTGCTACATACTGGAGAGGTGGCTCTGTACTGTACCTGCAGCTACTCCTCTGTCTCAAGACACATCACCTTTGAGCCAGCACTTTTAGCGTTTTGGAAAGCATTTGGGAATTGAAAACTTCTGTGATTCTGCATTTATTTGTTTGTTCATTGATCTCATATGAACCTCATTCATATGACAGATTAAGACAGCATTCAATGAGTTTTTGCTGTTGCTGCAGTCTAGATTTTAAAAGAACAAGAAGACAAAGTTAAAATGTCAGTAATAGTTAGATAAAGAGAAAGCAGGAAACACATCTTTAAAAATTAATAGATAAGATAAGATAAGATAAATTACTTCAAATTTAGAAAAGATCTCTGGCTTCACCCAGCTGTAGACATAGTCCTTTTACAATCCTTCCTATATGACCCCCAAGTTTGTTCAGACCATTTCTTTTGCAATGCAGTTTTATTCTGGTCTTCCTAAAGACAGTTCTTCAGTCATGCTACATTTTATGGTCTTTTTCTGCTTTTATTATTCAAAAAATCTTGGTATTGTACATCAAAGTGATGTTCTTGTCTAGTCTCCAAAAGTGATGCTCAAACAAGTAATGCTCTTGCCTACCATGTCATCTTTGTGTTCATTCTATAACCCTGCAGAAAATCATGCAACTCATGTCCAATTTTTCAAGCTTACAATATATAATAGCCTATCTAAAACAAAGTCATATTTTAATATGTGAGGGTATTGCTGAGGAGGATAGGATAACTAATAAAATATCATGAGAGAATTAAATGGCAGTAAAAATTAAACTCAAATATTTTATCATAGCTTTGGGATTCAAAATTACTTTCAGTGCCATTAGGAAGTTAATGATTTGCCCTTGTGGTGTGTTAAACTTGGCTGGCTGCCATATGCCCACCCAACTGCTCTCACACTCCCCTTTTCAACAGGATGCGGGGGAAAATAAGATGAAAAAACTTGTGGGTCAAGATAAAAACAGGGAAATCGTTTACCAGTTACCTTCATGGGAAAATCAGACTTGACTGGGGGAAAATTAAATGTAAGATTGTGAGAAAAAAGGAAAAACTAAGAACAGCTTCCTCCAGTTTCCTCTTTTATTCCCCAGACTCAATTTTATTCCTCTTCCTCAAGTCCTCTGTCTCATCTCCACCAATCCATTGTGGCACAGGGGAATGGGAAATGAGAGCTGCTGTCTGTCCATAGCAGTTCATCTTTGCCACTCCTTCCTCACACCTTTACCTGCTCCAGCGTGGGGCCCTTCCTTGGGATGCAGTCTTTCATGAGGATACCTGGTGTGGCTCCAACTGTGAGCTGTGGTTCTTCAAGATTTACTCCACAGGGGTCTTTTCCCCAGGGTACAGGCCTTCAGGAAGAGATATATAGTCCCCTAAGAGGTGCAGCTCCTGCCAGAAAACCTGCACAGGATCTCCCCAGGCTGCAGCTCCTTCATGGATTGCCCACCTGCTCCAGCATGGAGCCTCCATGGCTGTAGGTGGATATGTGATCCTCCGTGAGAGCAGGGAGACAGCCGGTGTCACCATGGTCATCTGCAGGGGGTTCTCTGCTCCAGCACCTAGAGAACATTTTCCCCTTCCTTTTTCACCGTGCTTAGAGTCTGCAAGGCTGATTCCTCCAGTTTTCCCTAAGTCCTGTCCCACAGCAGTTGCGCTGTGTTTTTTTCTGAAATTCATTCTTAAACAAGCTTTCCTAGGGACATGGCCCGCCTGGCTGCTGAGCTCAGCTGTGTCCTGAGGCAGATCTGTGGGATGTGGCTGGAGCAGGGAGTGCCTGATGTGGCTCAGCCCTGCTCTCTTCTCACACAGGGCACCCTTGCAGCCCTCTGCTGCGAACACCTCGCCATACAAACCCAACAGAGCCCTTTACTTTGTCTGGCTCTCCTAACCTACCTTCCCTTCTCCTAATCTACCTTCCCTTCTCCTAATCTACCTTCCCTTCTCCTATTCTACCTTCCCTTCTCCTAACCTACCTGCCCTTCTCCTAATCTACCTGCCCTTCTCCTAATCTACCTGCCCTTCTCCTAATTTACCTTCTCTTCTCCTAACCTACCTTCCCTCCTCCTAACCTACCTGCCCTTCTCCTAACCTACCTGCCCTTCCCCTAACCTACCTGCCCTTCTCCTAACCTACCTTCCCCTCTCCTAACCTACCTTCCCTTCTCCTAACCTACCTTCCCTTCTCCTAATTTACCTTCCCTTCTCCTAACCTACCTGCCCTTCCCCTAACCTAAGATGTCTGCTGTTTGCCACAGTCCCTGCTATTTAGTCTATCTGCATCTTGAGTTCACTCCTGCTATTTTCCTGATGTTACCACCCTGTTTTTACACATGGCTGTGGATAGTTTGTATAAAGATTAAACTAGTGGAGGAAAAAAATGGTACAGTCACAAGGATGCTGCAAATAAAGTAGGAAGGTAGCTTCTTATTTAATATATTCTTTCTGGCTTTTTCATCCTGTGGTGTGTTAATTTAGAAATAGGGTTGATTTTGGAGGGTAAATATTTAGACCTGGATTTAAATTATTCTTGTGATATTTTGTCATATTGCTATTTGTGAGGAGTGGGGAAGGAGTCTTTCTGTTTCAGTTCCTCCTCTGCAAAATAACACTTTTACACTTCACAGATGATGAGGTAAATGTATTACAGAGTGTGAAACATTTGGCTGCCTTTGGCTGAGGTCACAGGCAAATACCTGAGCAGAAGATGGATGGCATTCTGTGTCAGAAAATGTCTAGTGGCAAAGTGTACCCCACTTAGTTTGGGGGAGATTGTTTTCTACTGGTGGCAGTGATCAGATGTTGTCATTGCTCATTGAGTTATTTTGTGTGATAGACTCTCTGTGCCTCCATTGGTTTGCTGGACTGGTTTCAGAGACAAACAGAGAAAAATAAATCTAAATTTTCTTGCTTTTTGTTTTCTTTGGTGAGATTTCTTTTTAAAGAGGGAAGATGGCTCTATGAAAATACATCTGGATTAAGTTGGTTATCAGATATTTGTGTGAACATAATATCACTTTACTGGATGTTTCTATTTAGTGAATAAAAAAGTTGGTAATTTTTATAATGGTCGAATAGAGCAGCTGTTTTGAAATCCAAATGGAATATTCATAAACTCTCTCCCTGCCTGATTTAACTGATCTGAGCTTTCAAAGTCTAGTGTTTCCTTAGAAGTTGTGCTAGAATTGTAACCAATAATCTTCCCATGTTCATAAAACATGTGAACACACATATGGTACATATAGAGGCATTATCTTCAGATTAGCTAGATTTTGTTGACAAAAAGAAGATAGATCATTCAACAGATATATAATTTGCTGTCTTCATTGCAGTTTTATAAGAGACACTGTTATAAAAATGAGTATGACATTTGCATTTCTGTTTAATTGCTCTGGAGTGAACATAAAAAGATAAGAGAGCCAAGAGAGCTTATTAAAACTGAAATGAGGGCAAGTGATAAAAGAATGATATTTTAGTGGTGCTGCAGTCAGATCTGACACTTTCCCCACAAAAACAATCTTATTCAGGGATTTTTTTGTGAGGAGAGAGGATATAGGGATTATATAACAATTCTTTTCTGTTCTGAGCTACACTTGATATACGGGATCTCTTCATGCCTGTATTTTAACTTGAGTGCCTCAGTAGCCTAGGGGACATTGAGGAAAATGATGTGACTTTCTCTCTGCCCTGAAGTAGCTTCCTTTTTTCTCTTTTTTCTTTTCTTTTTTTTTCTTTTTTTCCCTTTTTCTTTCCTGTGTCAGATTACACCATGCTACATTTGGGACTCTCCATGGCATGCCTCATAGCAACATCCCAGAATATCATCCCATCCAATGAGATTTGGTAATTGAGAGTAATGTCTGAAAGTATTGAAGCCATGTTTCATAGTCTGAAATGTCAAGTGTTGGGAAACACTAGTCTATACTGGACTTGTAAATGAGTTAAATTCACAATGAAAAGTAAAGTATAATTATATAGCTAATAACTTACTCATAATGTAAGTACACAGAAAGGTAGAGCTAAAGGCATACAGTGATCATTAAAGTCAGGGACTTGCTACTTTTTGTTTTGATGACATAATCAAGGCAAAGAAATAATCAATTTATTTATAAAGAAATTTGTAAAAATTCTCCTAGTTTTAAAACATTAAGTATCTATCCATAAATGTGCATATGCTGCATGACGCTGTAGGGACTTCCCTCTGCTTTTGAATATAAAAAACAAATTGGTGGCTGAAACCACCACTGATATTTTTACTTGAGACTTGAGTCTAGCTGTGCAGGGAGCTGCACCAGGGAAGTGTCTTGGAGGAATCTGTGTGCTGGAACAGGCTGCCTATCCCTCCTCTGGCTGGGCTTTACTGAAGATTGTGGCAAAATTCTACTTTGTCAACAGAATAAGCTCAGTCCTGCCAAGTGTTCAGCACAGCCTTCAATCACAAAATAATGATGAGCTGTCACTGAGCTGATACAGGAACAGAACTCCATTGCACAGCTTTTCCCCACCAAAAAAATAAATAATTCTGTTCTCTGCAGGGAGATTCATAGCTCCTGACATGAAGCTTTATTAGCTTGCACAAAAATTGAGAAAATCTGCTCAAATAGGTAAAATCTTCCCAAACCAGACTTGCTTTTATGTGTCTAATATTGCTTCTCTGGAAATGATAACTTACAAGAATTTTAAAAAGGAGGGACATTCCCCTAAAATTCAAGATTTTTCTGGGACTATCTTATAGGTAGTGACATAGCCTCAATCATTTCTAAACCAGTAAAACCACTGGACATTGCTTTTCCTTCAAGTACACATCTTGTTTGGATAATTGTGCATGCTGATGCTCTGAAGGAAGAATACACACAAACCCCACAATTTGTGGAATTAAGTCATCCTACTAGTTTGGTTAAGGTTGAGCAGGAATAAGGAACAACAAATATTTTATTTCTACTGAACCTTTATCTTGCAGTCACAGGTAAGATTCATGTGCTGGTAGTACTTTTCAGTGCAAGTTGGGTTTTGTATGCATTGTGAAATAGCTGAAAAACTAAAAATACCACATATGAATCCAGGAAAGCTATTCTAATACTGTTTTCCTATGAGTGTCTTTTACTCTGTGAAAGCAACTGGTTTCATAAATATTTTATTTTAAAAACTAATAGGCTGGGTTGTTTTAGTGGTCCTGGAGTAGTCCTGATGCTTATCAGAGCTATCATACATCAAAATTGATGCTTACCTGTATGCTGTAATATATTTGAACATATTTTTGAGTCCTGGCCTTCTACATAAAACATCCATTTTTCAGGTATTTTGACTCTAGGAGAAATGAGCTAATTCATTTTTTTATTCAAACATACATTAAATGCAGAAAATTTCTATTTATTGTTCCTTTTTTGATAGCAAAACTTTCATTTCTGAGGCAATCTACATTTCAATATACATATATATAAGCATTTGGTAAAAACTGTACTAGAGTCGTTGGTATTTTGTGACATGTTCAAAAATTACCTATTTAGAAAATTATTTAATAAAATAACAGAAAATTGGTAACTTAATTTGAACCCTTCAAGAAGGTGCAAATAAATTCTTAAGGGCCAAATATTCTGTTGTCAACACATTTTATAATAGCAATTACAATATTGCCACTAACACCAATGAGGAAATTGTAACAAGGAAAAATCTGCCTCTGTAGATTAAAGTCTTTAGGGCTTCTGCTGTTGTTCTTTATCGTATCAAGATTCTCATATATTTCAATCTGCAGATGAAGGAAGAGGAATATAGTATGAGGGCTTCAAAGTCATATTCCTCAAAACATTTGTGTCACTTGAGTGTCTTGTACAGTTTAAAAAAAACACTCTCCTTGGATATTTTCTTTGGTGTACTACAGTTTGTGCTCTTAAAGACCTCAGCATTTCACTGTTGCTCTTCATCTTTCAGAAACTGAAAATTGAAATATTTATGAGTTATTTTTATCCTCAAAATAAGAGAGGAAAGGGAAAAAGTATATTAAAAGCATCAGTTTCTATATGGAGTAGCAGTTGTTGATGCATAATTACAATGGAAGATTTCCCATAACAAGCTCTGTTAAAAAACAAACAACACCTAAGTGGCTCAGAAAGAAAAAGACTTTTCTGATTTTTGTGTACTTTCAGTCCCTCCTCACAGTACAGTTATTTTTGGTGGCAGCTATAATTACTCTATCCTGAAATTTTATCTGGCATTTTTGATAGTATTTTATATTTATTTTGTTTGCAGTAGCTCCAAGATGGGTTAGCTTAGAAGATAAGTATTTCTGTTTTTTTTCTTGAACACGCACACCAAAAAGTTTTGAGAATATTTAGGATTTGAGTAAGTTATTTGGGCACATTTTCTTTATGTTTCTAATTATTTATATAACGATGTAAACATAATGCTTAGCTAGCACAGACAAAACCATGGTTGAAATATATTAGAATGAGGGAAAAATGGGTAAAAGGAAATAAAAACTTCAGAGAAAATCTGGTAGAAGAAATACTGCTGTGAAACTGAAGTTTAAGAAAACAGAATTTGTATTTCAATTTTTTCAGGATGATGCAGAAACTGTTTGCACATTTTGTGTGCATTTGCTTTGGATTACAGAAAGTTTCAGAAAATCCTTAGAGAACAGTACTACCAGAATATGAAGCATTCAAAAGTAGTTACAAACTACACTTACAAACTGACTACTTTTGACACAACCTGCTGTGATTTTGAAGTCTTTAGATTAAATAGCAAAGAGAGGACACTCAACACTTTATAAAGAAATAGTCTTCGAGAGAAACCTGAAGGGATCTTTGCCAGGAGAGTGTCTAAGTGAGCAGAGGAGAACATTTATAAAGATAGGCAAGGAAGGACCCACCTAGGGAAACAAGGGGTACTGGGAAGAAATGAGTAACTTGTGAAGAATGTTACTCTGTATGGTCTTTGAGAACTGGCTGATGGTCTTTGTTTTACAATGGATGTACTGATACCTTGTCTGCTATCACACATGTAGTGCCCAGTTAGTCACACTCCAGTGCCTGAAGATGATTGTGAAAAACACAAAGGCTCAGTGAGGGTTAGAGAAGCAGAGATGGGTAACAATCCCCATGACCTGTAAGCAGAAAAACACCCAATCACTTGGAGGTGTTCCCTCCTGGAAAGGCCTTTGGACTGGAGAGTGTGTGAGCCCTCCTGTGGGATGCAGGGAGGAAATATTTTTATATAAAAAATATTTCTGAATGATCTTTTGAACTGATTCTGATGCATGAATCTTATTTAGGGGAAGGACCAAAGGTACAGAGAGATTAATGTGCGGGAAAGAAATGGAGTAGAATATAAAAAACAAGGGGATAGCAGGGAAAGGAGATAAAATGCTGTTCAGAGTAAACATGCTGATGGCAGGTACTCTAGCTTGAGCTGTATAATTTGTCCCATTTCACATCAAATGGCAGTTCAGGTCAGTTCAGTTCAGGTCAGTTCCTTTCTCCCTGTGGGTGTGTTGCATCCACTAAGCCGGGGTTGGTGCATGCTAGTGAGTTTTGAGCTGGCCTGGCTGGGGAGCAGGGTGAGCTGTCTGAGGACCAGCAGCTGATGGGAACTGCAAACCTCATGTGCCAGTGCCAGCAGCTGGGGCGAGCAGTGGTCCTGGGCCAGCTCCTGGGATGAGAGGCTAAAGGCAGCAGCTGGAAGCACCCACAGTTTGTGTATGTGTGTGCTCACTAGCTGACTTCTGACTGAGCAGCTGGAGGGGAGGCACTGGGCTGGGACAGCTCTGCAGCTCATTATCTCAGGAAGCACAGGGCATCTGTGTAAGTGTGTGTGTGTGTGTGTGTGTGTGAACAGTCCTGTGAACTCCGTGTGTGTGTGTGAGCAGTTCTGTGAGCTCCTCTGTGTGTGTGTGAACAGTCCTTGAGCTCCTCTATGTTTGTGTGTGTGTGTGAGCAGTCCTGTGAGCTCCTCTGTGTGTGTGTGAATAGTCCTCTGTGTGTGTGAGCAGTCCTGTGAGCTCCTCTGTGTGTGTGTGTGTGTGCACCCACCTGTGGGTACCTGAGAATAGCCCAGCTGCTGCTGGATGAACCTGCAGCCTCTCCTCATCCCTCTGGTTTTAGCTTCACCTGACTCTAACAAAGACATCAAGAGCATAAGCAGAAGTCGTGTTTCTGAACAAATGTCAGGAAAATAGCTGTTTAATTCAAATTGCTCTGACTATTAAATGCTTGCAAATTAATTCATCTACATCATGAAAAATGTGACAAAGTGTTTAATCAATACAGGAACTCACAGGTTCTCTTTGTTCTTTCCCAATATGGAGAAAAAAAATGTGACTGAAATAGATTGCAGAAACAAAAATAGAAACCAGAAAATGTGGTACATAAATGACAATGTAGGTTTTTTCTACTCATAAATAGTTTATGTATTCATTCATTCTCCACATATTGTAAAATTGGTGGCAGGGTTTTGAGCCAAAGTGTATTTATAAATGGAATTGAACTTTTTTATATAGCTATTCCTATATTTAGATAGTGGGGAATTTGTGGGTGAAGCTAGGTGATAAAGAATAGCAGAGGATTAAGGTGCCAGCACTAGCCCAGCTGGAAGCTGTGTCCTACTATAGGAGGAAGCAGGCAGACAAGCCAAAGTGGAGATTCTGCATTTCTGACAAATAAAGTGGACTTTTCTGAGTCCACCACCAAGAAAAAATATGTCTGAGAGAGAGGTGTCTGCTACTGCATCTGTGGTGAAAGATGATGTATAAAGACTCTGGCACATGAATGTTACATCATAGTCTTACTGAAAAAGATGTGACTTTCAATTATCTGAAATGTATTTAAAGTTGTTCAGCTTACCTTTTATGTTTGAGGTATGAATTAAAATGTGTAAAACAAACCTCATTTTTATGATATAAAAATAGCTTACACAAGCACACTTGATTTAGGTGGAATTATTCAAAGCTTCGGTGTAGAAAGCTCTCATACATTCATTTTGCTGCTGTTCATATGACTTTGGATTTTCATGTCTGGATGTTCTGGGTGATTCATGCTTCTGAGGATGACACGTAGCAGCAAGCTTGAAAGCTAAATCAACAAATGAAAATATATAGCAATAGTGTCTGGCACCTGCCTGTGCCTCATCCTCACACTCGGTTTGTCTGGGCAGCCAACGCCTCTGAAACTTTTTCATTTGTCACATCAGAGTTGTTTACTTTGGTGGTAGACAATAACATGAAACAAATAAGAGTATACTTTCATATACTTGCTGAATATGTACTGACTTCTGTCTCTGCTGAATTCTCAAATATGTTGTGCTGTACTTAGGCTCAGTCACTGGAGATGGAAATGTGACATTAGAAGTGAAAGTCCACAGGTATTGGTTTTATGCTGAGGAAAAGAAAAATTAATTTATTTGGGGATTTTGTAGATGAAAGGAATTAATAATTCTTTAGTGTAGAGTCTCAGCTCATGCTTTGAAAGCCTTACAACAGAGTGCATCCTTCTGGCTGTCCCAGCCTCTTCAATGAAATATTTCCAAAGATCCTCAAATAATGTTAACCTGAAATGGCTCACTGAGTTCTTTATCTTCCCTATAAAAATGATTATTTTTCTACGATTTCCCTTCACTGTATGGACATAATGATGGTGTTTAGTACATTTAAGGGCAGAAAGGCAAACTGGGTAGAAGCTCTGGAGGCTGAACTGAGAACACTTTCAATGCTGGGCAGAGTTGGTAGCTCGTGTGGGTGAAGTGATTGCCTGCCTGTGTTTGTCTTCAGGGATGCTGTTGATATGAACATAGTGCAAATACTGGTTTATATTGCTTGAGCTTCCATAACTCTCATCTTCAGCCACTGCCTGAAGGGTATCAGGAGCACATTTTACAGCTTAAAATTAGAGTGAAATAAAAATATTTGTTACATTGTTACCGATCACACTGAGACAATTTTGGAAGCTGTTTTGAGGTAAAGCTGTTCATATGAACACAGTCAGAAATGGTTAAAAGCTAAGTTTCCTGTGTCCTTTATGGTCCTCAAACGAAGGACAAATCCAAATTGTGTATATACCTTTGTTTATTGATTTGTTCCTTCAAATCCTGCTGCCTTTGAAAATTCAGGACTTGCCCTGAGGTCTTCAGTCATATAAATTTCATAAAAATTCTAGGACGTTTCTAAATTTCTGCTTTAGTAGAAGCAGTAGCAACTTTTCCAAAGACTGACTTTTCTGCAGAAAGTTGCTGCTTTCTTTTGAGTTCTGGCTCAATC
Source organism: Fringilla coelebs (assembly GCF_963513975.1). Taxonomy (NCBI): domain Eukaryota; kingdom Metazoa; phylum Chordata; class Aves; order Passeriformes; family Fringillidae; genus Fringilla; species Fringilla coelebs. The sequence continues at coordinate 12,280,815 of NC_140029.1, read as the reverse complement.
TGCACACAGCAATGCTCTTACTGAGATGCCATACCACTGTCTTCCTTTTAATCCTGTGACTGGTAAGGAAGACTGACTGATACCTGAATTGTTTCTTCTTAGGAAAGTAGGTGTAAAACAAGTATTACTAAAACTGTAGGGGTTTGGGTTTTCTGGGGGGAGAGGTTTGGTTGTTTCAGTTTTTTGGAGGGAGAGGTTTGATTTTTTTGTTTCTTTGTTTTGTTTATCTTAAATGTAGGAGTCAAAATTCTAGGAATTATTTGGTTTTTTTAAATCCAGAATTGTCGTTAAATCTCATTAGTGCATTTTTGGGAGTCTGGAAAAGTGTCATCAGTAAGCTAGGAAACAGCCTTGAACCTACTAAATGTGATTATTTTTTTATATATTCCCACTTTTACTGGGCAGATATGGGAAAGACTTATGGAGGGATTTTCAAGGGAATCTTATTCATGTGCAAATGTCATTCTTGTAGTATCTATAAGAAATGTTGTAATTGTTGAATATCTCGGTCCATATCTACTGTTAACAAGTAACTTTTCTATTCAGAAAATAACAGACTCATGCAGAGTTAGCAACAGATAAATATCTAATCATTTGGAAACAAGACAGATACCTTCCTGGGATATTCTTTATGCATGTGCTTGACAGCTGAACAGAAAACTAACTTAGCATTTGAGACTGAATGACAGGATCTGTCTTTATCTGAGAACTGTGTGAGTTCATCAAGCAAGGAGAGGGAACAAGGGAGAAGCCTTTTAGCAGCACTGCATTTTCAATGATTTCAGTTTTAGTACTATAAAAGAAGGCATTTGCAAAAGGGATGATTTGGTGATAAAGACATTCCAGTATTTGTTGACCTTCTGAGTCATCAGGATGTAGTAATACTCAATTGTTCCTGAACACAGAAGCACAGCTGCTGGAGCAGGCTCCAAAAAGTCTGCATTTTTTCAGCCCCTTTCTTTTTTTTTTTTTTTTTGTCCTTTTTACTTGGGAAAAGTTTTTTTTTTTGGTTAATGGTTCCCCTCCATCCCCTGTGGGTGAAAAACCACCTGAGAAAACAAATGTTTCATGAACAAAAATATATACAACTTTGAAGAAAAGGACTTGGGGGTTCTGGTGAAAAGCAAGCTGAACATGAACAAGCCATATACCCCTGCAACAAAAAAGGTGAATGCTGAGCTGTGCTCTGTTAGTATTGTCAGCACACCAAGGGAGATGGCCCTTCCTCTTTACTCAGCACTGCTGAGACCACCGGAGTTCAGTGTCCAGTTCCAGACTCACTGGTGCAAGAGAAACATGGAGAGGGTCCAGTGAAGAAGAATGAAGATGATAAAGGAACAGGAGCATCTCTGCTGTGAGCACAGGCTGAGGGAGTGGGACTCTTTACCCTGGAGAAGGCACAGAGAATCTCGCTGACACATATACATTTCTGAAGGGAGGGTGCCAACAGCGTGGAGCCAGGCTCTTTTCAGTGTTGCCTGGTTACAGGACCAGAGACAATGGGCACAAACTGGAACACAGAATATTCCATTTGGACATCAGGAAACACTTTTCACCATGAAGGCAACTGAACCCTAGAAGAGGTTGCCCAGGAAGGTTGCAGAGTCTCCATCTTTTGCAACATTCAAAAGCGCTCTGAACACGCTGCTGGGCAAGCAGAGCTAAGTGGCTTTCCTTGATCAGGGGGGTTGGACAAGATGACATCCAGAGCTCCCTTCTGATCTCAAACATTTTGTGATTCTGTGTTTCTACAAATGAAAGAAATGGGAGGACTAATATAACTCCATTAGCTTGTAATTTCCAAAAGAAGCATTTCTGCTATTCTGGCATATGGTGCTAAGTAAGGGTATAAAAATTACTCTTCTTCAGGATCCTCGGTTCCCAAGAAAAAGCAAGTGCCATTGCCTCCTGTATTGAGGACATAGCATACCTAGAGGCATTTCATGCTATGGTGTTATCTCCCTACTGCAGTTTGCTGAAAGCTAAAGGGATTTTCATCTGTAAGGGTACACTTCTGCACAGCTCTTCATACTTCTGTCTCCTCTGGGAATATACATTGATCTGCTGCAGTGAAAACATTTAGTATCATTCTGACACATTTCCATTGTAGCACTTTATGACTCACTGGCCCAAAATTTCTTCACTAATGATCCTGGGAAGCCTTACTGAAATGAGGAGCTAATTTAGCACTAAATATGTATCTAGCACTAAAATATCAAATGTGCAATTAAATTCAGACTAGTGAAAATCCATATTTTACTCACCCTATATGCCCTATACAGTACAATGCTTTTTTGATTTACTGCTATCCTTTTTAACTACCTCTAACATTTCTACCTGAAATCCATAAGTGCTATTCTCTGAATTTTTAATACCAAATATTTTGATAGAAAGTTATTTTTAAAATCAAATTTTTTTTCATGCTAAATAGCATATAGGCATACTACAAATATGCTTTTAAAATTTTTATAGTGTCTTTCTTGAATCACATACCTCTAGTAATATTTTTACAATCACTGAAATCCCCAGCATACCCATATGATTGGTTTATAAACACATATGTATGGGCATATAGACACATTTTCTCTGTAAGAAATCTTTACTTCAAATAAATTTTATTCAGATTTAAATTCATATACTGTAGGAGTTACATGATCAGAATGTTTTTGTATACCTGTACAGTAAGATTATGGATTTTTTTCTTTTAATGTATTTGAGAGGAAGAATTAATGTGAAAGAAATTGTTTGATGGGGAAATTAGGGAAAGGAGTTAGTTTTATGTAATTTTGCCTTCCATGTAATTGCCAGTACAAATTCAAAATTAAGGTTATTGTCATAATGTTTTTGAGTATTTTTTACTAACAAAGTGAAGTTTTATTAAAATGTGCAAATCAATATCAGATTGATTCCCATTCTTTTAAAATGTCTCACTTTGATTTTAAAAAAGACAGAGATCATACAGAAAAATCAGTAACATAAACATTTACATCTTTTTTTCTAGTTTACCCAAAAAAAGAAGCCTTAAGGTATCATAAGGATGAGAAAATTAAATTCCCTTTGTAAAGGCTAATTTAATTTAATTTTCATTTTTCAGAACATCAATAAAAGGCCTTCCACATCAGTCACCAACTCCCTCTTACACAAGGAAAGCGTTATTCTAATGCATTTAGACTTTGCATTTTGACATTCTCTTTTGACATGTTTGGAGTGAAGGGGAAACTCAGGATGGCAGTGTGTACCACTTGTGTCAGAAAAAGATAAAATGTGAAGGTTTGGCTTCTAAGGATGGGAGCAGGCATTAAAACTAAACAATATTTCCTGGCGTGTCTAATTCAAACCTACTGAAACAAGTATCTTGTAGAGTATTGATATTCAAATAGTCCTGGAGGCTCTGTGCACTGGGTTATTTCATAGTATCATGCACATAATTAGGTGACCCTTGAGGGAAGAAATCAGTGCTTATGCAATTCAATTGAGGTCAAAAGCAGTTTCCAAACTGGGTTGGCCCCCCAGGGTATGGAAGCAGGAGATAATTTCTAAGGCACAGAGGAAAATTCCAGCTGGCTCCTATCCATCTCCCTCCACTTCTCTTCTCTTTTCCCCAAGCCTGAAGCACTGCCCCAGCACTTGCAGCTCTGCTGGCTCTGGAAGCTTTGTGGAAAAGGCAATCTGTGACCCCAGATTCCAGAACCAGCGAGGGTGGGTCTCAGCCATTCCAGAGCCTGGAGAAAAAAAAGCCAAACCCAAATAGCAAACAAAATTCAAATCCAATAAAAGGGAATCCTTCACATAAAGTTTGTGAGCTGCTGTCCTGAATGGATGCTCCAGAAGCCACTGGGGGCCAGAAACCTGCTGGGGCCATCAGATCCTGCCACCGAGGGGACCCCAGTGCAGAGAGTGATCCTGGCTGCCCCAAGGTACCCTGGCCTCCCTCCCTCACCACGTGCCCATGGCCTCAGGCGTGTCCTCAAAAAACCCTGCTGCTCTGTAGAGGCTTTAAAAATTTTTCTGTGAAGGTTTAAAAGCTCACAAAGAGCCTTTGGAGCCACGGGCCAAGAGCACGAGTAGATTATCAATAACGTGTTTTTGTTTCTGTCTTGAATGAATTCTTTTCTCTCCAGCTTTCAGGCATCCAAATAACTGTAACAGAAGTTACTTGGACGGAAAAAGGACAAATTTGTGTCTGCAAAATCATGAAAAAAAACGAATTAATGATGTCAACAAAAGTTTTCCCCAGAAATGTGTGAACCATTTCTAGAAAGTGAATATGGACATCACTGGCTAAGTTATCTTATTAAACTTTAAAATAAAACTGCAAAGAAAAGATTTTTCTCAGACTTTCTTTTAAATGCCCAGTTCTGAAGGAGGTGAAAATAAAGTTACTTTTCCAACCCAGTTGGAAATGAAGTTACTTTTCAACTTTGTATGATGAAGAGAAACATAAGAGAGATTTTCTGGCTTCCTGTTTTCTCTCCAGTTTGTTTACTCTGTAAACAGTATAAAGGCAAAGCACTGGAGAGGTCAAGTAACAGGAAGAGTCCCACTTTCCCTCCTGTCATGAATAGGGATGATGAGGGATGTTGCCTGGACAGTGCTGAGCTGTATAAATCCATCACTGAGCTCTCTCTGGTGAGGCTGGAGACTGACATTTACCAGAGGTCTTTTTCTGAGGAAAAAAAAAAAGCAGTTTCATAAGTGTAAACCCATCTGGCCCATTTTAGAGATGTATTTATAAAGAAACCATGCTAAAGTTCTTAATTCTTAAAACAACTCCTTTAAATGTAGATGAGAATATTGTAAAAGCTAAAGCTTAGAGAAGATATTATTAGTCTGTGTGTGTTCTCTTGTCAGTTTTCCCCCTTGTGTCTCCTCTTCTCCTTTTCTCTCTAACAAGTCACCTGTTCATTTAAGATAAATTTGATTTAAATGGGTTTGGTGTCTTAAATAAAAACAACCAAACAGCTTTTTCATTCCTCTTATTGTATTTTGTACTTTAAGATCACATTATTTTAGCACTTGAAAATCTATTGAATAATAGGTGAAAATGAAAACCTTCACTTTTATATACAAAAAGGTTCTTGCTAACTTTATGCTTGTGAACATTTGGGACTGGTCAGATTAAGGAAAAATCAATTTGATAATTTGTCACCTCTTCTTATCACCATATTCAGGAGAAAAAATAAAGGCAAACAAAGTAAAGAAACACCCAGAAAGTATCATGTGATCAGTGAGTTAAAGCACAGTTTGAGGAAATTATTTTTGGGGAAAAAAATCCCCAAATAACAAACAAAATCCAAATCCAGTAAAAGGGGATCCTGCATAAGAAGTTTCTGAACTGCTGTCCTGAATAAATGCTCCAGAAGCCACTGGGGGGCAGTGACCTGCTGGGGCTAACTGGCTAACATCAATTTTTAAAATTCCTTAAACTTGTGTTGTAGGATTTTTCTTTTGGGTTTTTTTTTTTTTGGTTTTTTTTGTTATTTATCTGGTCCCTCAAGTAAGAGACATAGGAAAAACTGTTTTACTTCTAACACATGAACATTTTTTACCCTCTGCCATATGTGTCATGCTCTAGCTGTAACCAGCAAACAGCCCCTCTTCTTCTTCTTCTTCTTCTTCTTCTTCTTCTTCTTCTTCTTCTTCTTCTTCTTCTTCTCCTTCTTCTTCTTCTCCTCCTTCTTCTTCTTTCTTCTTCTTCTTCTTCTTCTTCTTCTTCTTCTTCTTCTTCTTCTTCTTCTTCTTCTTCTTCTTTCTTCTTCTTCTTTTTCTTCTTCTTCTTCTTCTTCTTCTTCTTCTTCTTCTTCTTCTTCTTCTTCTTCTTCTTCTTCTTCTTCTTCTTCTTCTTCTTCTTCATCCCTACCTGGGGACATTTTAATTTTCTTTTTCTCTTTCTGTACTGTGAGCCCATTATCTTGGTTTTCTTACCTCATATTGTTTGTGTTGCTCTGCCTTCTGTACCCACCTCTTTGAGTTTTGTTTCATCCCAACAGCCTTGGTTTGTGACACAGAGCATAAGATGAGTCAGACTGACAGTGCAGCTAGTATTTAGAATTGAAATAAGGAAGTCTGTGTCACCAGTGGGTATATGGAATTGTAGTTTGGTTTTTTTGGTTTTTTTTTTTTGATACTGTTTTGAGCTTTTGAAAGAAAATTCTTTTGGGGAGCTCAGCTGACAAAAATCCACCCAAAATTTTTCAGTACCTTGTATCTGGCAGTTTAGAAATATCCACTTCAAACAATGAATTTAAACATTCTGAAATATTTCCAAAATCCTTCTCTTATGGAGCAGGAAGCCTTAGCTGCATCTGCTAAAGGATCTGCTGTTGCGATGGAAACTTGGATCTGTCTCAGACAAAATTCTGTCTCTGGCAATTGACATTGTCACTGTTGCAGAACAGAGTTCTTTAGTGGATCAAAACATTTAATCATAATTTTTGCAAAATTCACTCCGAATAATGAAGGATGCCTGTGCAAAAATGTTACTAACCTTGCTTCTTCAGAGACTGGGAAGACAGTAAAATGTCCTCTCATTTTTTTTCCCCTGCCGTGTCCTCCTAAAAATATTTAAACAATGAGATTCAATAACATGAACTAAACATGATGCTTAAACATAGGAACAAGGAAGGAATTAAAGAGAATATTTAAATGTGAAAATTGTATAGCCAAGCAGCTCCCTGTGTACTGTTCCCTGTCATCTGATAACAGGACACTCCCATCTAGTTAGTTTACTCTTTAACCTCAGAGTCTGATGAGTGGTTCAGAACTTTTTTCCAAGGGATGAGTCTTCCAAGAACAAAAAAAAAAAACATTCTACCAGTTTGAAAAAAACAGAATTAAGTGACCTTTTTATAATATTTTCAAGACACTTGATAAAAACCCAAATAAATAAAATATTCCAAGTAATACCTTAATGACGGAATTGCATAATTTACACTAATAAAAAAATATTCTTAAAAAGTCAGTGTTTTTCAATTGCATGTACAGGTAAGAATGGCAATTGGCTCTTTACCAGCTTAAATGCAGCAAGAGTGATCCATATTCAGTGGATCCTGTCTTTGACTTGCATAAAGCTTAAACAACTTTATTTGCTTTATGCAGCCAGATTCTCAAACATGGTAACAAATTATGCTTACTTCTTCATTATAAGGAAATAATTGTACATTTGTTTTCCTTACAAGTTCATGAATTAGCTCAACAGCAAAGGGTCATTTGGTTCAAAAATTTATGTTTCTAACACTATTCTCTGATTTTATAGTTACTTACTATCAAGGGTTACATTTTCTGTGGAAAACTGGACTCTAGAGTTTTTTAAATTTTTTTTCTTATTCTTTATCAAAAAGTATTTTTATTCCCTCTTATTAAACAGAAAAAGGAAACAGATATCAAGAATTTGATCTTTGAGATTCTGCCATGTCTGATACACACAAGTCCATTATAAATAAGCAATCAGCTCATAGAGGATGAGAATGGTGATAAGGGGTGAATGTTTCCTCGGTGCTCTCTGCAGGGTCCTCTGTTAGCAGACCAGGGGTAAAATGCATTTACAGAACAGTAGGAGAGAAATCTTACACCATCACAGCATGCTCCTGGGGAGTACTCAACTTTATTCACTCATTTGCTCCCCACCTGGAAACTCAAATGAAAATAAAAAATAATAATTTCAAGCGGTTTTGTCTTTTTGCCTGATTGAATCACACAGTGGAATGTGGGAAGGCAGACAAAGTTCCCTCATCTCTGCCTGACTTGCTTATCAACACCCAGAAGCAGATGTACCAACAAGTTTCAGGAGACAACATGAAGTCTGTAGGAAGAACATTTTGTCCTAGGAGTAGAGTATGGGCATTAAAGGCTATGGTCAACAAACTGGTAGTGGCTTAGATTGAAACATCCTTTATTCTATAACTAATCACAAGATTAGTTTTAATTAACGTCTGTAAAATGTTGCTACTTCAGGTTTAAGTCATACTTAGGGCTGGTGAATATGTGGCTCTTGGTGTGTTGCTCGAATTCCAATTTATTAGACTTTTCTTTCTATTTTCATTGCATTACAGAAACTCAACTTACTGTATGAAAGTGTCCATTTCGCTGACGGTGGGTGAAAACGACACCGGACTCTGCTACAATTCAAAGATGAAATATTTTGAAAAAGCTGAACTTAGCAAAAGCAAGGAGATCTCATGTCCTGAAATAGAGGATTTTTTATTTCCATATAGGGAGCCTGAAATTCTGTGGTATAAGGTAAGGAATGCAAGAGATTTATACCTTCAAATGTATATTATGCAATGTTCATATGATTCTCTTGATCTAAATGTGTTACAAAGCTTGGGGTTTTTTTAATTTTGTCAAGAAAAGACAACAGAACCAATTGTAGAAAAGAATTAACTAGCTGAGAAATTAAAATCCTTCCTTTAGTAAACTGTATGAAAAATCTATGTATGCTTTACCCGAATAAACAGCTTAATTTTTCAGTGCAAGATTCAGCACCAAAATTTCCATTTCTATATATATACTTAAAGTTATATTTGCAAATATAATTTCATTGTTTTTATCAATAACTTTACTTCAATATTGTGTTATGCTTTCTTGATCATTACTTGAGGGCCAAGTTCTTGCATGTAGTGTTCCCTGTGGGCAGTGCAGTAGGATTGTGCTACCTAAAAATTAATATTTTGTGGCCTGGAAAGATAATGTCCAAATTAACTAATAGCATATCTAAGATAGGAGAAGTGCAGCCAGCTATTTTCTTATTCTCATCTTGGGTTTTGTGTCTTTAATAAAATACTTTTTTAGATTAAGTGTGCATCTTTTCTAGGTACAGAGAGCTTTGATTCTAAGATTGTTTTAGACAGAGATATAAAGCATCCTTATTTCTCCTCATTCTCATCTTCCATTTCTGTACATTTTTTAATTATAATGTTTTTTTTAAATTGAATTAAAAGAAAATATCCCCTGCAGCCTGAGCTACTGGTAATGTAGAAGTCATAGATTGGAGACATAAGTGCAATGGTATATAAGTAAATTAAATATGAGCAACTCAGCAAACCAATCTCAAAAAATAACCCACCAAGAGAATCAACTCCCTTTTCTTGTCAGAGGCATAAATATCAAATCAGGTGATTGAATTAGTTTTAACCAATAACTAAATAGGCAGAATTTTTACATATTTAGTTTAGGTACATTTATATCTAGCCTGGGCTCTTGCCTAGTCACCTTTTCTTTGGGCAGCATTGGCCACAGTGGTCCATTTTAAGTGTAAGAACACAATGCCTGAAGTTTTATACTCTCTTTAAACAGGAATGCAAGTCAAAGACATGGAGATCAAGTATTGTGTTTAAAAAGGACACTCTTGTCATTCGGGAAGTTAGAGAGGATGACATTGGAAATTACACTTGTGAGCTAAAATATGGATTCTTTGTTGTCAGAAGAACTACGGAGTTGACAGTCACAGGTAATTACAAGTTCTTTCTATCTCTTATATTTAGAAAAAAACCCCACAGAATATTGTGGTTCAAGTTGTGTTTTTGAGTCATACCACTTGCACACATCTTTGCTGTGGGCCTAGGCATGAATGGTTGATACATTAAATACATTCACAGTGGTATCTGTAGTACCTTGGCAAGTGTAAGGTTTTTTTCTGTTTGAAAAGCTTTTTGGTTTTTGTTTTTTTTTTTTTCTTTTTGGGGGTGGAAAGTGTGATCAAGGAACAGGTAAATTCAGAAAATGTCCTCTTAAAAAAAACAAACATATATGATGTCTCATATTCTGTCATGTGATTAAATTACTTGGCCTTAAAAATAGCTGTAGCAATAACTCCATGGTACAAGCTGTAATTGTCTTTGGACATGAGAATAGCTGTAGCCACAGCCCAAGAGCAGCAGCTGTGTCCCAGTGAGACCATTTCAAGTGTTGAGCAGGGCATGATGAGGGACAAGAGCATTCTCTGTTATTCTCTCCCCACTTTCTCTAGTTTATAGTTCAAGAACTTCTTGATCTCAATCATCATGCACTGTAGTTACCAATTAACCTATTTTTCATTAGTCTGATTATTTTTTTTAATCCATTTAGTCTTGGCTTCAAAAACATTTTGAAGTACCAAGTTCCACATAGTAATTATGTAACATGCATAAACTCTATAATTCAGCAAACAGCAATTGCATAAGATGCATTTAATATAACCTGCTTTTAAAACTACCACATCAATATTTAAAATCCATTATGAATGAAAACAAAATATATACTGTAACAGTAGCATCCACAGCAGAAGAACATTGTGAAGAATGGTCCATTGAATTGTCAATTCCTCACCAGACCTCCATTTTACAATTATGTAAAACGTATAGCTGAACATACATATAAGGTAAAAAATAGGCTTTTACAATTATAGGATTACAGTGGTAGGCAGGGTGCATCATGATCTATGTAATGCTGTGTAGTTTCACCATATATTTCCTAAAAGAAGGCAGAATGAGGATTTTCCTGGCAAATTAGAGGTGAACTAGATCCATATGGTTGACAAAGAGGCTTGAATGTATAAGTTCCTGCACCTTCAAAGTATCTCGTAAACCAAGAAAAGTCTTCCAGAATAATTATGTGGGTTGTTCTTGATCCTTTTTTTGCATCCAATATATAAATCTGAGGCGCAACAGCAACTAGTAACACATTTATTGTTGAATTGCAACAGTTTTCTTTAATGGTGAAGTTTGTTTTCTCATTCACTGTATCCCATTTTCCCTCCATATTAACAGAAATTATAGTCAATTAGGGAATGCAATTTTCCACTGTTGGATGTGTCTGAAAATCATATTATTTATGTTATTTTGGGACATTCAAGTAATCAATCATATTTATTTAAACTCAATAACCAGGATATCTTTGTTGTTGTACAACATTGATTTATTTGGTCACTACAGATAAGCAATTACTGTCGAGTGATTAACCTCACAATAAACATCCATATACTCTGGTTTGATTGACTCTGATATAAAGAAAGCAAAAATTCTTCAAGTGTGTGATTTATACCAGAATAATGTCAATTATCTTTTGCAATATTTGATACCTGGATTTCAAAAGTACATATTTACTGTATTTTTAAGTGATCCCTTCTGTCCTTTTGGTTGGTGCTCCACTGCACAGCAGTATTTCAACAGGCTGAGACTGACAGAAAATAAAAAGAAAAAAAGCACTGGAACCAGATTCATGTTACTATTTGTAGGAATAGTTTAAAAAAAATGTAATTCATCACTTGTAGTGTAGGTAGGAGTTTAGTATTTAATGTTTAACTAGACAAAGACAGAAAGAGACTTGGCTGATTTTGATGTGCTAAAAATGAATGAATTCTTAGGGAGGGAACCATTCAATTTCCACCTCTGCAAACCCCAGCAGATTTAAGGACAACCTCCAAATAAGTAAACTCTCTTAGTAGTACAGTAGGACTTCATATAGTCTTTATAATATTATGTGAATAAACAGAACAAGCAGATAGATTTAGTCACAGCACTAATTTTTTTACACCTCTTCCTCACCACCTCTTCTCTCTGGGCAACTGTGGAGTGTCACCACTTTAGGATTTCCTTCCTTTCTCCCACACAATGAGTTTTGTCAGAATTGCTGTCTCCTTTAGGGAAACCTGCTGCTGTTACAGACCATTAACTATGGATGCAATTATAAACATGTTCTTTTCAATATTGGTGTTGTATATTCTTGTTATAACCTCCACGCTTTACACCTTAAATATCTGTGTGCTTCATAGTGAAATATGCAATGGCTTGTATTCTGATTTATCATTGAAGTTGAAAAATAAGAAGAGAATTCACACATTTAGAAAAAGATCAAACTCACTTGATCGTTAGTATCCATCTCATCTAAATATAGCAGTTTAAAGCCCCTAAGCTGTGGAAAAAGATAATTTCCTTTCGGTTTAAAAAATGAGAAAAGAAATTGTCCCTTCTTAGCTTAAGTTATAACCACTCAATGTCGCCTTGGGTACACCTTTACAGTACACCTTTAGAGTAACAACTATTTAATGGCTTACTTTTTTTGTTGTTGTTGCTTTGTGGTTTTTTTTGGTTTTTTGTTTTTTTCCTTTGGTCTTAATGGGAACATTTTCAATTTTTTTGAAGATCTGTGTCTCCAACTGAAAAAAATATGAGTGATTTGAATCAATTTCTTTATTGTTCTGAGATGGGACCTAGAAATTCCCTGTTTTGCAAAACAAAAACTATATACTGATTATTTTAGCTTGTAACTAATCAAAATATTCACATAAAAAGCATAATTGGTAGGTTTTTTGGGTTTTGGTTATGCAGTTACACATTCTACAATGTCCTGCAATGTACGAAGTCATTTGTAGGCTTTTTTGGCTCATATTAGCAGGTTTTCTTTTATATGAGGAATTTTAATTAAGGCATTCCTGTTGTCTCTGACATAATTAATTAAGAATGTTTTTAGTATTGGAAAAGAATCCTATTAGAAAAGTATAGTGTTAATTTATCATAGCGCACAACATGGGTCAAAAATACTTTCCTTCAGTGATTTATTTTGTTTATATATTAGGTTTAACAATTTTTTCTTTTTTTTTTTTTTTTTTAACTATAGTACTGTTATTTGCAAACTCTTTCTGCTTTTGAGGGGTTTCCTTCAGGTGAAATGATGTCCAGCCTGTGTCAGAGAGAATATACCCATCCCCACTGCAATAACATATGGTTCTCCATCATGAACATCATAAAGCAAACAGACCTCATCAGCCTTGCAGTTGGGACTTCACTTATTCTGTTTTAGTTTTAAATATTAGAATACTTTTTTCCATTCTGTCAGAAGTAAGAAAACCTTATACTTTGCAGATGGAATCAGAGCTAGTCAGTAGGTTCTTAATTGTGAAGCCTTTCCTCAGAGATACCCTTTGTTTTCTTTATTCAATGATTAGACCCTGAGAAGTTCCCTTGGAAACAACTCCTGCTGGAATGAGCACAATTTTAGATTTCCAGATTCCAGCATGTTTACAATCAAGCTATAGGAATTGTCAGAGCATTTTTTTACTATTTAAATTCAGCCTGCTTGGTATAACAATAGTCTTTTCTGTCTTCAACCCATGAATTTTTTAATCTTTAGGTTTTTCTTAGGCAATAAAAAAAGGAATGCATTTTTTCTTATTTAGTTATACTGTAGTCACCTCTTGGTGCTGTTTAAAGTTTGGGTTATATCAAATAAGCTTTGTCTCTTTTGCTTTCTGACAGATTTAGTCCTCATTAGCATAATGGGAAATCTTAAATGACTTCATGTATGTATGCATTTTTAGAGCTGGAAAGATCACTGTAAAAATAAATAGCATGAAGAAATAATTATCATTAAATTATATACCTAGCCTAACAGTTCAAAACATGTGGATCTTTTATGTACAGCTAGCCACCATGTATTGTAAATAAAATACAAACAAAAACAAAATCCTGAAAGAGAACACAAATGCACACATACTTTGAAGGTTATAACCTGCTTTAAGTGGTCTGTATTTTAACTGTGTAAAACAAAATGTTCACAATTTTTTCCTCAAAAATGTTGGCTTCAATTTCCTCCAGGTGTGCTGCTCTTTCACATTCAATACCTCAGAATGCAGAGAGGTGCTGCCATGAGTATGTTCCTCTTTATTTTTAGCAGGTGCTAGGTGAGAAAAGTATTAAAGAACAAAGAGAGTTGTTTTCCAAGCATTTAGAGATTTAGCACAGACTCTGCTTGGTTTCTGAAGTTAATGACTGGTATGAACCATATTGAATGTGCCCAGTGACTACTTGATTCAGCTGATCCTAATAATTATCAGAGCAGACGTTCATTCCTTTTGTTCATCATTAATTTAATTCAATTCCAGAACATACTCAGATAGAAGTTCTATTTACCATTATTCTGTGCAAAGACTAATAAAATATAAAGCAAACAATAGACTCATTATGAAAGCAGCATGTTCAAAATACTAACGTAGCATTTCAAAATGCATAAAATCCTGTAGGTTTAACACAGTTATGGCTGAAGAGTGGGATGATTTTTTTTTGTAAATTAGAAATGAGTGACTTTCTTTTATAGTGCAATCATTTTAATGCACCTGAAAACAAGGATCTAAATTAATTTCCTGTGTGTATTTGAGTAATAATAATCAAAGCATTATGCTGATGTTTGATAAAATGTTCTCTATAAATGCTCATTTCATATATTTATTGTAAATGGGTTTAGAGGGTCATTCAAAACCAGCCTTATATGAAAACAGCAATGAGCAAAGCTTTATGTATTTTACTTCAAAGGAAGTAAAGATGACGTCATGTACTTTGTGTTATAAATTGAAATGATTAAATAGAAAACCAGCATCAGCACTCTAGCGAAGAAATGCAAAAGGTAGAAAAACTTCCAGATTTTCAACCTTGTTGCTGGTGACCTTTTGACATTTCTTCCTTTGTCATATGCTGCTCACAAAGACCAGTTTTAATGATTAGAGATTATTCCTATTGTAGTTAGGGTAGAGAGAAGATCCTCTAGAAAGTAATTTGAAGAAGTAGGCAAAGCAGATCAGTTGAATAAAGACCTGATGAATAATTTGTTCCCTTTGGGTGATATGTTTATGTGCTCATCCTTCAGGACAATGTCCTGTTTCATGCACAGGATACTGCTCTCTTTCTGTTATTTGCCAAAAGTCCTCCAGGATGTGGTCACTGGTAGTTGATGATGCAGTCATGACTTCTGCTGGAGTCCTGTACTCCCTGTGGACAACACAGGGACAGTAAAAGTGAGGGGGATGTTTCAATAACTGGTAAGAAATAGAAGAAATCTTAGTCTATAATCACAATGAAGAATTCCACTTAAATTCACAAATTAGCTATTATGCAAGAGGTGCAGCGCATTACCATGCGTACTGTTGTTAGATTTACAACAATCTTGCTTATTTCTAAGTGTTTTTATAAATCTAATGTTTTTTTAAATTTATACCATTTTTTTCCTGACGATCTTTTTTTCTTCAATTTTGGCTTTATGTATAAGGTTAAAGATTAATGTAAAAGAATAAGTCCAAACAAATCTGGTTTTCTACATCAGGTGAGGGAAAAAATATAGGGAAATGACATTTCCAAAATAGAAGTTTGTTTGTGAGTCAATTTCCCTTTCTTCATGAGTCATAGGAGAATACTGAAATAAAAACAATGTGAATGGATGTTGTAACGAGAATCATTGTTTAAGTTTAGTGTAGTGAAGTTTTTAAGATGAATTCTACAGAGAGAAAGAATTTGCAGACAAAAGTTTTTAAAAAAAATGTGCTAGTGACTACTAAAGACATAAAAGAGTTATAAACTTGTAGTTCAATAATATTTCACGAAATTAAATAAATCTGTTGTTAAGGCACCCAAGATGCTTGTTAAACAACCTTTGAAAAAGTAGACAAATTACACTGAATGTTAATGTTTCACGTTATTGCTATGGAATCAGAAGACTTCATTTTACTTTTACATTCCCCTAGAGTATGTTAAATCCACCTATACTGTCCTAACTGAGCATTTGTCATTTCCAAAGCTTTTCTTATACTGCTTTAGATAATTTATATGTACAGTGGAGTCTTCCAGGATGGTACTTTAATAAACCAGAGTATAAAATGTACCAGTACAATAACATAAGGACCTTGTGTTGCCCCCATCCTAAAAACAATCTGTACACATTCTTAAAAACAGTCTATACACAATTAGACTGACTGAATATTTAGCTTTAAAATTGAGATGATTTTTCCAATGCTTTCAGTGTCTTTCAAATGGCTTAGGCAAGTTCTAAACTCAGAGCCACTAAGCAAAATTATATTGGTAATACACATGTTCAAATAGAAATTCCAGACCGTACATGGACCTGAAATCATGGCAATTGTTTTTAGAAGCAGAAAATTTTTGTTTAGAGATGAAAAGATGCTTCATTTTAATTGCAGCAATATCACATGTGTGTTAATAGAATAGTAGCCTCAAAATCATCTAGAAAGTATATATGTTCCACTATATTAAAAGAGTAACTTCTCTTAAAGAGTATTAAATTCCTCCAAAATATTGTCATCTCCCATTCACCAACCCCCCCAATGGAAGAAAAGGCTTTTTATTTCCATGTTGTTGTCTCATAGTATTAATAAATTACCTAAAATATCATAGTATATAAACAGTAGAAAAACAGTGCATATCAAATTTAAGAAGCATGTTTTACTTAGAATTTTATTATTACGAGCATGAATCAAGACTGAAATCTTAGTTTCTCTAAGATTGCTGTCCATTTGCCCATTGACTTAGAGAGTCAATATTTCATCTTTTGACTTTCTGGTTATGAAAGATCAGAACTGATGTCAATTTTAAAAACTGAAAACAGTTTTTAAAAAATCCAGCTCTGTAAATAACCTTGATGCTTTATTGGTTATTCTGTTATGCAAATTACTTACAATTAATGAATGAAACAATTTTATGGAGGTAATTTAAATATTCTTTCTGCATGCTTTAGGAACAGGTAAAATGCATGGTAGCTGCATAGTAACCCTCCAAAACAGGATGAACAAGAGGTTAAATCTTTTTTTTTACCATAATAAAAAGGAAAAACCTACCCATCTATTTCTACATGACTAAAAAGTACAGATTTTAATTCGGAATTTCTGAAACTATAGTTCCTCCCAGTGTACTCACTTTGGTAAACAGTTTGTTTCAGTCCTCACTGGAATAAATTTGGGTAAAACACCTACTGACGTACTAGAAAAATAGAATTAAAATTCAGCAGTCAAGAGAAATAACTCTAGGGTACTTTATCTGAAAAGTTTAAAAATTAAATATATTTTAAAGGGAATTGAAATTACTACGTCAATATTGTGTAAGAATTTAACTTCTGATGCTTTATTTATCTATGGGAGAGCTTAATTTAGGAAAACAATTTCACCAGCTTGTTTTTTTTTTTCTCTGTTTGAACATGATAACATACAATAATTGTTTGAATATGAAAAAGAAATTGGAACCAGCAATGAAATTTTTCCATTTCTCTACTGCAGTTTTTCTTTTTGTTTTAGAGTATTATATTCACACCCAGAACTGGATTAATTTTAAAATATTAGATATAACTTCATAGAAATATGACTGAGGAGTGATATAAATCAGTGATTTTCCTCCACATTCTTTTAACAAAGTGAAGATGGAAGAACTAGAGTAGAATGATGCCTGTGAGTTTTCTCCTTTTCTAAATCATTCCGTTTCACCTCACTGCATTCTTCCCTTGTTCAACAAGAGGATTATATTTCTCCAGACACTTGATATGACAACGAACATTTCCAGCCCTTAACAAGCCCTTTGTGGAGCTACTGGTCCCACAGCATAATTTTACTCAAGTTGTGTAAGGTTTATTTATGGTGCATACATGACCTGTTGTGTGTTTTTTTTCCCTAGAGGTAAGACTCCTCTCACCTAGGTTTAATATTTATACCCACTGGCATATGAGCTGGCTGCTTCTCCTGGCAATTCTGTGATGTGACTGATATCCTCTTTATGCCAATGTGTGGAACATCAGATGAGCTGAGTTTTACAAAATTCCACTTTCATCTCCTGGCTATTCAAGTGCTTTAGTTGAGAAATTAAATGTAGATTTATAATATAGGCATCTAAATCACATGAATCCTACTCTACGGTTTCACGGTTGTTATGGTTATAACCTTTGGAAACAGCAAGCTGGCTCTACATTATATTTTCTTGTTATAAAATAAGTGTAAAATTTCATGTCAGCTTTTCAAAGCAGACAAGTACAAATCTGTAGTAGAAATATTACTTGTTTTTTAAACAAGATGTTCAGCTGGGGAAAAAAAATGCAAGCTTTTGAATGTACAAGGCTGTCGTTAAATCTCAGGGGCTTAATATACCAGTTGGTCTATTAAAATATATTGCTTTTACCTTGATATGTCCAAAACAACATTATTGTTATTATTTTTCATGGTATTTAAGTTTTCTTAGGATGGAATCACAGCGTGCATTTCTTTAAGCTAGCTGCAGTGTGCAAAAAAAGTATAGGGTTTTTTATTAAAATATTTCTGTTTTGATTAATTTTGGCAGTTAGAATAAACTGTGCTGCATGGAGTTACTCGTGTAACACCGAGCTTCCCTCTTTCATTCTGTGCTTTATTTGAAAGTAAAGATTGTGACTACAAGACAACTGGAAGCTTTCCTTTTATACTTCACTATCCTCAATTCAACACAAACTAAATATAAAAAAAATGAGTCCTCTTTGAAAACAAAGGGTTTGGTTTGAGAGCTGCAGTAAACAGAATAAATGTTTTATTATAAAGTAGGTGGGTTATGATACTTCAGTGTAGAGATGGTAAATTTATTTTAACCTCCTATTTCTGTTCAGGACTTACACACATCTTCTAACAGGGCATTTTTCATGCTGCTGTCAATAGTCTCTAATGCCGAGCTGAGTAAAGAACTGAGGAGAGAGGTGATTTTTGTTTTCTTGTTGTATAGCTCTGGCAGGAAACCTTGTGTCTTCCATGCACATCCAAGAGAGAAGTGTGACTTGCCATGAACACCTGGTTTCTCCAGAGCTCTGAGCCTGGCACTACAGCCCAAGCCCCGGCTGCCTTATGGCATCCTGTGCTGGACATTTCTAACATGAACTGGTTAGACCCTCGAACTCTTTGCATTTTCACTGAAATGAAAATGCACATATCTTTGAATGTTGCAGTTGGTAATTGCCTCTCAGTTTGTGGTTTCAGTGGCCCAAGCCATTCTCTCTCAAAGGCTCTTTGCCCAGCCTTCCCCATGAACGCACAAACGAGCGACGCATTTTGGGTCTTGGTGCCACATCTAAGAGGTGCAGGAGCAGGAGGTACCTTTGAGGGGCCACATTGCCTCCCCACAAACACTGCTCTGGCTGTTCCTGCCCTCCAGCAAACCACCCATCTGCCCATCCCACCCTGGGCAAAACACAGATAGTGGCAGGGGAAGAGAAGAGCCAAACCTTGGGAAGAAAGGCAGCACAAAAATAATCCCAATCCCCTGAGATGGAGGGAGCAGGGGGCACTGCTCCTGTGGGGCCAAAGTGGGCACCTTCCCACCTGGCCACAGCCTCCAACCCAGCAGCCACCCCTCCATCCAGCAGCAGAGCCTTGCTGACATCCTGTTTTGAATTCTCAGGTGTTTTGTTCCTTCAAAACAATTCCATTGGTTTTTTGGAATTTTTGAGCTAGCATTCAGAATTCAAAAAGCCACTCATGAATAAAGAGGCAAAGGGCAAAAAATGCATTGTGATAAGCTCATTTAAATAGAAATAGGCTCATTCCTTTGTGTGGGTTGCATATGCTTTTTTATTCTTTTAATTTAATATCTAGATTTTTATGAGTAAACTCAGTTTTCTGAGGCGCTACTCTGACACCAGCAGGAAAAATGAAAAATTAAGGCTAGGTGAGCTGTTTGTCGTTTTCATACAGCTAGCCCTGTCTAGACTTTTTGCTTACATTTGAGCAGTGGCAGTTTATTAGAATGAATGGGAGGGCAGGAATAGAAATTTAGGAAGAAAAGACACTTGCAAAATGTGGATAATGTGACATTTAGTAGAGATTATGTGCTCACAAGAGGAAAAGCATTTACTGTTTTTCCTATTCTCATCCACAAATAAATACACTTAATAGGAAATAGCCCTATGCAGCTATATCTCTTACTAAGAGAAGCTTCAAAGACTGAAGAAAAATGCTTGAAAGATCTAGTCTGGCTTTTGAAAAGTCAAGGACATTTCAGAATGCTTTTGCATGAATTCTGTAATGTCTTATACTAATATATTATAAATGGTAGTTGGCAGATTACATCTTGTATTTTCAAAAGCTAATGTCTGTACTGTTCTGCTCTAGATGTCTTCTTGTCTATGTGGTTCAAAAACATCTTTGTGATCTGTCAGAGTAGTTTTGATATGCACATAAAGCTGAGAGAACAAGGATTTATAAACTCCACTCGAAAGACATACAGGTAGAAGTGCCTGGGCAGAAAGCATAAAGCACTGAAGGTGTTTTACTTTAGACTATAGTATAAATAAATTAGAATAAAATATTATAAATGCATGTTCAGGGTCCTGTTTTTTACTTAATACTTCTGTAAGACACATCTAACTGTCAGTGTTGTTTTTTATAATCTGTCCTTTGAAAACAGCAGTTCTTAAAAATGCTACTTTATTAGAAAAGAAAACTAATCCAAACAAGATAAATTATGGGAGGGTTGGGCCTTACACGCCAAATTAAAAGACTTTCACAACTTGAAACTTTTCTTTCCATTTTTGAATGCATGGCAAAGTCTTTCTTCTAAGAAAACATGAACTGATCGGTTCCCTTATTAAACTGAGTGCTTCGGAGTATCAAAGGGCAGAAAACTTGAATTAACTTGATTAAAAATACAATACAGAGTCAACAGAAAAATGATGAATTTGCTTTTGGAATTTTAAAAGGATTTTGTGGGCAGAAAGGAGAGTTTTTTAATAAGTTAATTGTTGCAGAATGAATAACTGCATGTATGGAAGGTCTTTGTAGCTTCTGCTCATGTATATTATGAAAGAGGAAATAAAATTGGTAGAGTAAGAAATGCAATTCTGGTTCAAAAACTGGGTTGGAGGTGGTCTTAATTCTTGTTTGTTTATGGCAATTGAAAACTTCTAGTTAAATTAACTAGACTTCTGTTAAATTTTCAGGATGTGGATTGTACCTTCAACATGCATAGAAAAAGGGTATTTATTCTTTTAGAGGCCTTTTAGCATTGTCAACAAATTAGGATGGAAAAAATTATTTTCTGCCATTTCAGCCATAAAAAAAGAAGCCAACCCAGTGCTAAACCTGTAGTCTGTAAGGAATTTTGAGGAAAGAAAAAATTATTTGTACTGAATTGGTGGGCTGTTATGTTAAAAATTTGAAAGAGGGTGAAAAGTGTACTCATGTACAGCTAAGAGATATTTAGTGATTTTTTACCTATTCTAATAAAAACAATAGCCACAATACTATTAAAATCAGTTTTACCTCTTGTACTTTTAATTATAAATATTCAAGTGTTTTAATTAAACACATGCACACACCCATTCATTAAATTTAAATGGAGTTTGCTGACTACCAGTCAACAGAAAGAAATGAGAGGAGAGGAGAGGAGAGGAGAGGAGAGGAGAGGAGAGGAGAGGAGAGGAGAGGAGAGGAGAGGAGAGGAGAGGAGAGGAGAGGAGAGGAGAGGAGAGGAGAGGAGAGGAGAGGAGAGGAGAGGAGAGGAGAGGAGAGGAGAGGAGAGGAGAGGAGAGGAGAGGAGAGGAGAGGAGAGGAGAGGAGAGGAGAGGAGAGGAGAGGAGAGGAGAGGAGAGGAGAGGAGAGGAGAGGAGAGGAGAGGAGAGGAGAGGAGAGGAGAGGAGAGGAGAGGAGAGGAGAGGAGAGGAGAGGAGAGGAGAGGAGAGGAGAGGAGAGGAGAGGAGAGGAGAGGAGAGGAGAGGAGAGGAGAGGAGAGGAGAGGAGAGGAGAGGAGAGGAGAGGAGCATACAGGTGGCTTTTGTGGTTTTTTGTTTGTTTGTTTGTTTTGTGAAGAGAAAAAAAAACTGTTTTAAAACTGCTGAGCTGCATGTGACCTTTACCAAATTTTGAGGAACACATTGTTTAAGAAATATGTGGAACTTTCTGCCCTGGAAGGCAGATACACTTTTAACAAGAGAAAGATGATTTAAAATACTGCTGTGTTTTTAGGAAATTCTTCTATGAAATAAGATGCAGACTTTTAATTCCTGTAGTAATACACTAACTCTTTTTCCTAAATAAGATGACGGTTTTGCTGGGTGCAGGAGAAGAGTATCTGTGAATTTAAACCAAGGCAGCAGAATAGCTGGATAGAACATTTATTTAAGACAGACATATATTTCTTTCTACTGTGCAATGGGAGCCTGGGAAGACTGCAACACATTTGTGGTGTACAGGAGAAAATGAATATGCAAATATAGAAGGAGTAAGAGGCTTCCACCAGTAGAGATAGGAAAAATACATGTAGAAAAGACAGTGATTTATTTTTTTCTACAGGAAGCCCAATGTAAATGCAACTGATTTTCCCTGCTGTGGGATTTTCACAAGATAGTATTGACACTAAAGACTGGTGAGGTAGTCAGAAGTTCTGAATATATTTAAATGGATACAGTTGTATCTGTCATCATGAATGGCTGCTATAATCACAGCTTTTAAAACCCACTGTTGGCTTCAACAGTCCATGGCACAATGGAGCTCTCTTCAGAACTAGAATAGTTGTTGACATTCCATTAAAGAAAACAATAGAAGTGGAATGAATATGCTTAGATTTCTTTTTACTCTGTACAACTGATTTATAAAAAGAAATAGCAGAGGGAGAGAAAAACAAGACAAACCACTATGAAAAGTAATTAAAGATATGAATAATTGGGAAGAGTAAAATACTGCTGCATCTATAGTAGAGAATATTTGTCACTATTTAAACTATTAAATGGATTTTTTAAAATTGAATTGTGTTATATCATTAGGATTGTCATGGCTATCACGCTGAATTTTGTTTCTAATTTCTGTTAAAAAATGAAGTTATGTAAGGTTTTTCATTTATCATTCATGTACCAGCAGGCTGTATAACAATTGTTATACAAGATTTGTTCAGTTTAAGCTATAAGTATTTAGATTCTAACTGCTGAGAAGTTCAAAGGTGCTAGATTTTTAGTTAAATTTTTGCATTATATATTTCTGTTTAAATTAGCTGGTGATGAATGCACCATAACTGAATCTCATTGAAATGATGCTTTCATGAAAGTTTGCTGCCCAGGTTTGTATAGATTGATACAGTGAAAACATCAGCCAAAAACAAATCTAGACATCCTTCACTTGTTTAAAAAATCATGATTTCCCTCTCCCCCTCCGAAGGGTAGCTCTCAAAATCATTTTAGAATTTATATGAAATATGTTGAAGAGCTTTGCCTTTACCTGTCAGCTTTGCCTTTACCTGTCATCATGAAATACTTCAACTGCAGCATTCAGCCTTTTCCTGTTTGAAAACCTTTAAAATTGCTGTGCTCATTCGAAGGAATATAGAAAGTGAGAGGCTCCAAATTGCCTTTGAAGCTATTACTACATAATCCACTGCATGATGTTCCTTTACTTGTTTTGTTGCTTTTATTCTAGAAATGGCATTATAGCAAAGTAAACAACACTGTCAAATATATAAAACTTATTTTTCTCCCTCCCTAAGGTTATGTTAGCTACCTATACAGATATTTGAGAGATATATTTGCATCTTACACACAAATGGTAAACAATATTGAAATATAAATGCATGAAGAATATTAAAATAGGCTTTTTAAAAACTAAATTAATGTTTAATATGGCTTTATTATACAAATAATCTTTCACAGCCTGTAAACCCTCCTCCTCCTGCTGCACTGAGTAAAAGCAGAACACCTTAGCAAGGAAAACTCAGAAATACCTTCAATTTTTTCTGCTAAATTTAAAGTGGGACTTTTGCATCCACATACCAAATTGTTTTTAAATAACCTTGATTGTCCTTTGAGACTTGATCCACATGCTTGGAACTTCACCAAGCATTGTTAAACAGGTTAGAGTGTAAGCTGTAAATATTGAAATTGTGAGTCTGAGGGAGCTTGACAACTAGACAAGCATTTAGATTTCTTCTAATCTTTTTTTCATATGTCATCTGTATGGAAGTGAATGGTTACATTAGAAATCAAACCTATAAAAATTGTTTTCTATCCCCTTATTTTCTTTCTGGAAAATTCATCTCTGCCTAATACAACAGGAAAAGTTAAATAAAAATATTTAGAATCCTTTTTTTGTTTTTCAGAGTCATGAGTAAAATCTTAATGAAATCACTGAAATACGAATGCATAAGTAAATGACATAATTACATAATTGAGAACTTAGACTGTGTGGAAGTGAAGAAATGTGGGAGAAGGAAATGTTAGAGGAGGCAGATATTGCAGCAAATGAGGCTCAAAAACTCTTAGTAGTACTAGTGGGAATTAACTATTAGGATGTGCTGCCTGAAAGATCACAATGTTCACAAAGTCTTCTTTCTGAATGGCATAATTTTGTTACTTGCATAGTAGTTCCATCAAAAGATGATTTTTGTGACACTGCTGGAGTCGGTGAAATGTTACCCCTGTCTGGCAGTCATTCTTGAAAAACAGGCTTACCAACAAAATAAAAAAAACACATTCTAAACAGCTACTGCAATGCTGCATTACAAGAACAGTCATAGGCAGGAGCTTTCTGGGTGTGTTCAGACAGTTCCAGGCTTGGAGATATTTAAAAAAAACAAAGCAATAGTTTCACTGCTGATGAATTCAAAGTTTCAGAACTCAAAATCTCTCTTAATTTCTCAGTCATCTGTACTAGAGTCATGAAAAGAGGGACAAAACCACACAAAATTCCTGTTTATAAATCAACAGGCACATCTCATTGTGATTCCTGTCTGACAATGTCTACATCACCGAAAATGCCATTACAGTCACCAATAATTGGCACCATCTTGGGTCATCTCAGAGAAGATGAGACTTGAATGGATTGGAGGTTGCACTCCCAGCCTCACTATTAGGCAGAGTCCCAAAAGTACATTAGAGTACAGGGAGGATGAAGAAACCTCTCTGCTTTGGTTTGTAGATAAAGAATTTGGTTCATGACATCATGATTCTTTGCTACTAAGGATAAATAACTTCATTTGAAATTAAATGGTTTCTGTCTGATTTCTAGACATCTTTCAATAGTTTGCCTGCAGCTGATATAGAATGGAAAAAATAATGCTTGAATGGCAAATCAAGATGTTTACTGAAGTGTTGCCTAGATTCAAATTGGGTTGGTTTGTTTGTTTGTTTTTCACACAGAAAAGAAGAAAATTGGATTATCTGAATTAGAATTTAACTTAAATGTATTGATCCCTACTTAAGGAGATACCCAAACTACTCCTAGATTGTCGTCTGCCTGGGGATCAGCCAGAGTTAGGCTAAACTGCAAACTTTTATGTTGAAGGACTGATATATTCTGCTCAGCTTGTGCCCTATGTCAATTTAATATTTGTTTAACAGCATTTTTAGCTGTTGGACTCGATGACCTTAAGCATCTTTTCCAACCTAAACAATTCTGTGGTACTATGATTCTATGAAAATAGCTGTGGTATTCTCTTATGGCACTGAAAGATCCCTTCAGCCCAGCCCTATTTTGCAGCTACACAGTTCAGCAGCTGACAGCAGGTATCAGTATTGGTGTGTGCACTAACTCTTGACAATGTCCTGAGTAGAAGGTGATTCTTTGCTCCTTGCATTTGAAATTCATCATTGCTCTATCAGGATCCCAGGCTTCACTTAGTATTCTCTGAATATTTTTCTAACTTCAAATAATATTTTGAAGGTTTAAAATTAAGTTGGAGACAGTTATCATGAAACCAAGTACTTTTTGTTTCAATCATAGATAATTGTTTTCAAATAGCAATTCATAGGTTAAAAATCAGTATTTGCTCTCAGAAAGGCAGTATTACTTCAAAACACAGAAACAGAACCCCACCAGCTAACAGCAGAAGTTAGTGATCCTCTGTTCTGACTATCCCAAAATGTGAAAGCAGAACACTTGTACTCTGCTGTCTAAATTTCAAGCCATTGCTTTTAAGTTCATGGCAGCATTGCACTACTGAAGCTCCCATCTCATCAAACCTGCTGCAAAATTAAACACTGAACTTTGCTCTGAGAGCCAAGGCAGACATTGGAATTTTCCATAATGGTCAGCTGGAATTTCCCCGTGCTGCTCCCAGTCTCCCTCCCTGCTGGATCTCAGGCTGTCCACAGCCCTGCTCCTTGAAGGGGAGCAGTGCAAAATGCTTTCCAGCAGCATCCACTTGGTAAATGTTTTTCTGTCTAAAGTTTTCAGTGCTTCTAAACCAACATATCAAACTGGCAGTGAAAACTGCTCCATACGTGGTTGCCTGTGACTGTCAAACCTCCCAGAGAGGTGTAGGCAGGTAAGAGCTGCTCATTTCTAGCTAATCTAGGTTTTTCTAGTAAGTTGAAGACAGGTTGGATGTGACAGTGCTGGGACCAGTCTTTAGCTTCATCCTCAGTAAAATGCAGAAAATGTTCTCAAACACATATTCCAATTTCTTTATTACAAATAGAAGCATGCAACACTTGGTGTGCTTGCCTTCACAGTCACGAACTCTTCTGATCACATTCTGAGGGACAGAAAAGTCTTCAGATATTCCCTTCAGATTCTGTAATTCCAGCTTGGTTCATAATTTTATTATGTGCCAAACAGCATTTGGACATCAGAGAAATGCATCAGTCCCCCTTAATGATTTATAGAAAGACCTTTTTTTTTTTGAACTAGCTATTTAAAAAATATAATGTTTTGAATTAACGCTGCTCTGAGTTTAATAATTGCAGACATAGAAGAGCATACCTGTGGAACATGTAGAGCTTCACAATAGGTAGATGCAACTTTATTTACCCAATATGTATTGTCTGGATAACAATGCAGGCTAAAGTTCCTTCCTGGATTATCATCTTTCAGGGAAAACTTTCATTAGCCCCTCCCTGATACTCAGGCCATTTTAAGAATTGCATTCCCTTCCCCTCACATGGCAGTGAAAAGGTGGGGGAAATGGGGCTGTCATTCTGCTTCCTCAGGAGGTCACAACTCAGTCTTAGAAGATGTCTCTATCTGCCATCAGTGTTGCTTTATAACAAAAAAAAAATACCATGGAGCAGGACTAAGCTGTCTTGAAACTCTGACCTCTCCTCTCTGACTCTTGCTTACCAAGGAGCTAGATACCTTATGAAATGAAAAACAGGCATGACATTCATAGAACCATGTGTGTGTACGTAGGTGTGCACATGATAGGAGGAAGTAAGAATAATAATAGATTGTTCAGACCTGAAATATAATTCCTATGAATCCAATTTTTCCCCCAGTTTGGAACAAAACTGAAGACTATGGCTTTCCTGGTCATCTCTGGTGCTAGTTATGGTACATCAGGCTCTTGATTAAAATTTTAAATTGTCAACAATTCTCACCTTGAGCATATGAACTATAAATATCCAGTTCTTTCCAGTGATTCCCTTCACTACAGCAATGCTGCCTTGTTAAGAGTGACCTCACAGAAAAATAAGAATTATGAAAATAAAATTGTTTTGCTCTGTTCTCTTATGATTTCGCTGAAAAAAAATTTGCATGAATCAAATTATAACTGTGTTCACCTGAAGGACCAGAATATAATCAAACCGGAGTAGCACTCTATTGCCTTTAAAAAAAGACTGATCTTTTTTAATTTGCTTCTACTTAAATAAATAATAAATAAATAAATAAATACCTACTTAAATAAATAAGCTTTTTAAAACATGTCATGATCTGATTAATTACAAAAAAAAAAAAAATTACTTTGGAAAGCAACTGTGCAGAAAAATGGCCTTAGAATGAGATTCCTTTCAAATCAGCTTATCTTTTTTAGCCATTTGCAAGCTTCCCATTCTTTGCAAAAAAAAAAAAAATAGAATGACAGAAGCAAAAAAATATGAAATTGGAGTAAATACATTTTCTTCCACATTTCTATTCCTTAAAGGAAAAATATTTCTATTTCTGGTCCCTATGCAAGTATTGTAATAAATGTCATTAACTGTGGAAATACAAAGCAAAAGCAACTGCTTGGAGGTAGGAGGGATATTTCCTCTGCATTTGGTATTTAAAACAGGTCTCAGATTGGCAAAAGCTTTTTTTAGCCTGATAGGCTGCAGCTGATATAGAGATATTATCTATTGCTGAAATTATTTCTAAAAATAATCATTATCACAGAAATTCCAAGAAAGTTTGTTGGGATTTTAGTTTAGGGATATTTTGTTTGATATATTGTTTTTTGTGTTGGTTTGTTATTTTTGTAAAAAATCTGTTTGAATTTGAGTTAATACTTTTATTGGAAAACTATGCAGCATGTTAAAAGCTCTGACATTACTGCCCGGTATGTGTCAGAATTGTGGCCCAAAGCATAATGAGTCTTAGGCCTAACTGTGATTTTAGATCAGGTTTACCTGTAAGAAGGGAGAAAAAAATCTCATAAATTGCTTTTTTATTTTGATATCCATGCTACAATTTCCAGCTTCCTTCATGAGGCATTTCTGTCCATCAGAAACTCCATTCTCTGATAAATTTCCCTAAGAAAAAGATATTATTCATGCAAAAGAATCTTTAAAGGCTTGTATTGATGTGAGACTGTTTTAGTTGGCACTGGAACTGCCCTATGTTTGCATCTATCAGGGATTAGAGCATATTTGATTCTCTCTAGGGAAATATATCTATGATCCTGACTGGAAGTCCCTGTTATCACAGTCTGCTGCCAATAGCTGACATCACACTTTGTGCTGTTACTGAATTTTAGTTCTGAAGTAACTTTTAATGGGGCATGATATTTCCATTTATTGTGTGCTTTCTATATTCATCTTTTTTACATTCCTCATTTTTCCTGTTGTCATCCAGTCTAGTATCTTAGTTCAATCAAAACCAAAGGGTACATTTGGATTTATGGTAATGAAAACATGGATATGTGTTCTGCTTTTGAAATGGTAGGAGTGCATTAAATAGTGGAAGAAGAAATACAACAAAACTAGCTCAGTTCTTGCTTTTAAATAATTAATTTATAGGACAAAAATGGATATATCTTCATACTGAATATCTTTATTAAATTAGTAGTTTCCAGAAGAGTAGGTGTGACATGACTTACAGACCAAATATATTCTTTTACAAACCCAAATATATAATTATTACTGAGATACTAATTTAGTAATGCCAAAAACTTCTTGAAGATTTTGTTTTTTCTTTGTAAAGTTTTCCTGGCATATTCATCACTCTAACTTAAGAGTGTTTCAACAAATACAATTTATTTTTTTTATGAGCACATTTATCACTTTCTTAATAGACAGATATCCTGCTTGCTATGTTTTTAACATAGATAAGAGTATTTGAGGAATTCTAAATACTTTGAATTAAAAGGCAAAAAGAAAAAAGAAAAAGAAGTCTTGTGTTGCCTTAGTAACTAAGTAAGGAGTGATTTCATCTTATAACTGATACTATTGACCAGGGGCACTGCTCTTAGAGCTATAAACAAATAGCATATACAAGTAGTTTTGGATTAAATGTATGTAAAACAAGATGAATAATCAGCTTTCCTTCATGTTGTCTCTCTCAATCCCTGAACACCCAAATAATTTCAAAAAGCAGAATTGCAACACTGATTTCCCAATAGATAGCAAACCGAGTGAACAAAATATAGATTTGTAGCCTAAGTCATGAATTTTCCATTGAAGTAATAAGAGAGTAGTTACTGTGTGTATTTATGTTTTCTCTTAGACAAAAGAAGTAGCTACTGAATTCTGCACAGAAGGAAAATACTGAGAAATTTAAATAGGACACATATTTATACATAATATGTTTATCATTGGTTGCATATATCATTTAATATTTAAAAGCCCTTTTATCATGTACTGTAGCTCATGGAAATAAGCTTTCCTCTTATTTTTAGTCTTGGGAAATGGTTTTCAGTTAGAGGATTCTGGGATTTAATTACAGAACTTTTCAGAAGCTCTTGTTAAAGGTACTAATTCTGAAAGAGTCCATACATCCACATTTGGTCTATAGTAGCTACATAAGGAGAAATGAAAGAACTGAATGTCATGACCATGACATTTCCCAAGAACACCTTTCAGTCTTCTCTTACTTGGAGTTCAGGGAATTTTTCCACTGCTGTCTGCAATAATAGTCTTTTTCCAAACTCCATTTCACACTTTTTTATAGTTCTATGCACCTTTAAAGTCTCCACAAGATCTTGCAGGAAGGAATTCAACTCATGTAATCAAGCATTGTGTGGAAAATGGTATTTTTTCATTGGTTTAAAACTTCTTTCTGTGAGTAGTTAGTGACTGATTCTATTCAAAGTTACATTGCTGAAAACCAAGAATAAAGCTGCTTTAACAGTTTTAACAGAAAGGGTTCAAAGAGATGCAGTTGTTATGTTGTTGAATATTCTGGTTCTCAAATCTAAAAGTATATTATTTCAAATCTTCCAGCTAAATGGTAATGCATTGGTAACTCAAACCTATGAAAATACGTAATAATTCTCAGTTACCAACCGGGTCTCAAAAATTCTGCACCCTGAGATTTTAAGTTGCTCAAGAAGGATGTAAAGTCAGACTTTGGCTGCTTTGGAGTTCTTCAATCTGTCAGTATTTATTCCCAGTTTTACTTAGAGTGGTTTTTTATTTTACAGCCCCAGAAGTTTAAAGCATACAGATTAAATAGCGACCAATTTAAACTACCAATTGTGTAAGGCACTCACCTAGATACGCTCCCAAATTGTGAAGTTATCTTGAGGTCCCTCAGAAGAAATAAACTTCACAAAAGCACAGACAAACACACGTAATGTTTGTGGTGGTGGTCAGTACACGGTTTTGTCTCACCTGTTTATGGCCATGGGGCCAGAAAACCACCACTGATTGATCTGAGCTGCCCATCTGGGCTCCTGCCACTGTCAGGGACTGGCTGATTCACACTGAAGTGTCTGTTTCTTGCTTACTTCATTAGAGCAGACTGTACTGGTGAGGTTATATCCATTCAGGGTCAGCAGAGACCACCAGTCTCAGAACTGATGGCAGCTGAACAGTTATAGATGAGACAAAGAGCAGACTCGTGGCTGATGTGCTCAGGTGCTCTCAGCTTTCCACTACTGTTTTTCATTCTGACATTTACCTTCCGTGTACCTTCGTTTTCCTTTGAAAAGAGGACACAAATGTACTTTCCTTTTCTTGCTTTTCAAATAGTATGTCTCTTTAGATTGTCCTTTTCTGTTTTACTGTGTGTTGAAATCTCTTGCAAGTTCTGCATTTTACTGTGTGTTGAAGTCTCTTGCAAGTGACAATATTCCCTATCAGATATGCCAGATTTAAGATATATAATCTTTTTCAAAAATCATCAGTTTTTCATCTAACCCTTTTTCCTTGTCGTTCCCAATCCAGAAATTAGTAGGACAGCAAACTAAATGCCTAGTTACTCATAGCAAATTCCAGATACCTAAATATCCAAATCCACAAAATAAGCTGGCATGTAAGGATTTCACATTATTCATCATCAAATGAAGAAAAATTAAGCATCTTTTTTTTTTAAATTAATAAAAATGACCAATGCATTGTTGTCATTACGCAAGGCAAAAGAGGCCCAGCATCTGGTAAAACTAGAACAAGTCTTTATTTGATCAGATTCTTCCACTCTACCCTTACTGTCATACTTGAATCTATACCAGTGTAAAATAGTTGTAGTGGCACCTGGAGAGATGTAGGCCATGCACTTCTCATGTAGAGGTGCCACAGCACACAAGAATTAAAACCTGATCACATAATTATAAAGATCTTGTCATATAAAATGACTACTCAGAAAGAATGTGTCAGGCCAGGATTTGAAACTGATCAACAATTTCCTGTGCCTCTGTTGTACAGCACAATTAGGATGAGGAGAATGCTAATAAGAAATACTCCCATCTGGTAATATGTATTTTAACCTCATTAAACACTCAGTTAATAGAGTTAGGCTTATGTCTGAGAAGTTAATACTGATGCCTATAAAATATCCTTCTTGATGCAGCTAATATTGGAGAATTTCTGTAATGGAAACATTAAGTCTGTTCTAAATAAATTTTGAGGCAATAGGAAGAGTTTCAGGGATTAAAAATCTGACATATTTTACTTTTTGGCACTACTCATACATTTCTTTTATTAGTTTTGCTGCTGAATTAATATGGCTGCAATGAGAGAATTCATATTTTCTCACCAGTTTGAACTGATCATATTTTTTGACTGTTGCACCATATCTCAGTGTTTTCTGGCTACAAAATTGTAAACAGTACCAAAACATGCAGAGTTTTCAGAAGTTCAGAAGGTTTAAAAATCAAAGCTGGTGTTAAGAATGGTGCTCAAATTCATCTCTCTCTTCACTATTTTCCTGTGCTGTGCTTATTTGCATGGGATGGAATATTTGATCCATAAAGAAGGTGATGGAGGAGCAGTTTTGAAGACTTGATGGGAGCAGAAAATCAAGTCTATGTGAATGTTTCAAAGTATCTTCCTTGTGAACCTTTACATTTACCAATATCAGTCGTAAAGACGTTTAGAGTTTACCACTTTGGGCCATCTTTTCATGTTCATCCTCTTTTGTAACAACTGTTTGATTTGTAAAAAATTTGATTTTTCAGTAGAATGAAAGAAAAGAATTTAGTAAACTAAAGATAGTTGACAAAGAGTATGAATTTTAGTATTTACTCCTTAATAGTCATCTGGAGACAATGGTATGAGCACAAAAAACTTAAGTTTATCAATATATCTTTGGTTTCTGTGGTTAACCACTAAACTTCTACTTCATATTTCCATCTGCTATCTTCTTTAAATCTACCCCCTGAAACACTAAACAGTGGATATCTTTTAGTGGGTTCAATAAAATTGCAAAGACTGAGTTCAGATACCAGGAGGAGTGTTTAAGAGTGTCATCCTGATAAGGAAAAGACTGTTTTGCAGGTTTTTAGAAACAGTTAATCAATTGCTGAAATCTATTGAACTCTTATGTAATGAGGTCAGTTAACCCATATACATATTTTCCTTTTGCCCAATGAAGCATAAAACATTGCCAGGAAAAAAAGATTTTGAAATGTCTTCTTTGGTGCCTCCACTGTATCTCTTTGAAAACAAAGTGGATATCATCAGCTGGTCTCCCTCACACAAAATATTTAGCTTAAGTGCTCCTAACTTGTAAAGCAATAACACACCAGCAGCAGAATCCCACATAACTCCTCGCTGCTTCCCCACACAAGATTCCTCCTGTGTTTCTGTGGAGCACCTTTTGAAACTCACCTTGCCCATTAACAGGCAGCAGCCTTCAGCTCCTTGCACTCCAACAAAAGTGGCCCAGATTTCCAAACTCTCCTCTCTGTTTGTATAGGTCCTGATGTGAGATTAATAGGATTTCTTGAGGATCCAGCTCCACATTAAAAGGAATAGAAAAGATCTCTTTCCAGCTATTTTACTGTTTAATTGGTAGGAGGAGCATCTTCTGGCTGAGCTGTAAAGTGCTGAGCAAAGAGTAAGTTATCAGAATGTAAGGCCTGGAATTTGGGATTTGAATGATGTCAAGATGGCCCTCTTTCTCATATAATTTTACAGAAGGGCAAAAGTAGTTTGGGGTTGAAAGTCATTCCCCGGTATAAAATACAATGAAATTAGATGTGAGGGATTCTACTGTTCGTTTCAGTGTACAATATATTTAATATTCTTAACCTCCTATGCTACGATTCTCATTAATTATTCAAATGAAATTGTGATATTATTTTAACTAGAAGTCAAATGAATTACAAAGTATTTCCATTATAATAGTGCTATCTTAAATATAATTTAAATATTTTTCCTAAGAGTTGATTTATCATTATGATTACAGTTTATGTCCTTTTTGAGCTCTGCAAGAAAGCTGAAATTTTCAGGTGACTGAAAATAGGATCAAATTAGTAGTGCCAAATGGAACTGTATGTGAATTTTGGAGATATTCAGTGAATCAAATATATTATGTAGCAACAAATTTATATGGATCGATTGTTGGATCCATCCAACATGAGCTGTATTATCATTTGGAGATGGGAGTTGTGACTCTTTTTGATGACAGCACCTACGGAAAATTAGTTTGTTTTTTTTTGTAGAGGCCAATATATCTATTCCTGTTCTCACTGAGCACACAGTCTCCAGTAAGGGTCTGTAATTGGTGTGATGGCTTGGGAAATAACAGCAATAGGTCCCAGAGAGTCATAAAACACTCAGCTCTCCTGCTTATTTCCAAACTGTTTCCATGCCCTCCTGAAACATTACATAAAGTCATCAGTAGTTGTGCTTGAATTTGCCAAGTGAAATAATTTTTACTGCAGTGAAGAAATTTTCCATAAACATTATAGAAGTGTTTAGCAGCAAATTTCCTACTGATAGTTTTCAAATGGTTCATCAATTTTTCCATTGTGTGTTCATTTTCCTTCCTCTTAATTTCTTCTTCCTCTTTCTCACTTAACTCCCACACACAGAGAGAGTCCAGTCTGCAGCACCTGAGGCTGATGACTGCCCCAAAATCCTTCAGTGGAACTTTCTTTCTTTATGTTTTTTCATACTGATGATAACACTCAGAAGGGCATGAAATGGACACTGGACCTTGTTGCTCTACTTCTGTAACTCTACATCATCACCTAAATACATTCCCATTGTGGTCAAAGGGGTTCAGATAGGGCAGCATCCTTTCACCTACTGTGTCTCCAAAGTAGTCTCTGCTGGATCCACCCTGAACCTGAAAGAAAACTTCATATAGTTGATTCAATTATGCACATAATTTCCTAAATTCATTTACAGTACTTCTTAATGGTTTTATGGCAATTAATCCCAACAATATTTTTTTGATAAACATGATGAAAGAGGCATGACTACAATATTGTTCTTAGATACTTTAGAATACATCAGTACTATTACTTTGTAAGAAGCTTTTTCATCCCTTTATCATTCATCTTCAAATCAATTTCTTTTTTTCTGGAAATGCTGAACTTCTGGGATTAAATGTAAACAAACTTTGGACTTAGGTGAGAAAATGATATAAGTATTTTCATGATGTTATGTATTAACTAGTAAATACAAGCATTAAATACAGTAAGAAACCCTAAGGTATGATATTATCCATATTTTTTACAGGAACAAACCCATTCATCATTCATTACAAATTTTCTTTTACCTCAGAAAAAAGTTGGAGAAAAACACATAAACAGTTTAATTTATCTTGAGACTCAATAACCTTTAAGCCTTTTATTTTGTAAAGTTTTTTTTTTTTACTTGCAAAAAATGAATTAGATAGGTTTGAATAACTTATTACATATATAATAGCACATACAAATCATCAGTATCAAAAGAACCTCTTCCATTTAGAAGCAAACTGAAAGTAAGCTACAAAATTATGGGAGATTCACAGCAAAATGAGTAATTATGGATAGCAAAAATAGAAATTGAATTAAAGAACTTGGTTACATATTAAATATGTTCATATATATATTTAGAAAACTCCTTAGTAAATGTTGTGGGTTTTTTACTGACAATAATAATAAATTTCAGGATCAGTACTTTAGGTGTGTTGCTGCTGCCTTTGGACCATAAAATTAAATTGTAGCTACTTCTCGAATGGATGTGACAGCACAGCTGTACTTCTTTTCTTAGAAAATAAATCTCAGAAAATTAGCTAAAAAAATGGGCTTACTGGTTAAAGTGAGACATGACTTAGTAGAGCAAGCCGAGGGAAGGGATTTAAATTAGGGATCCAAATTAAAGATCTTTAGCGTCTGACAAATGAGGAGAGGCTGAGAGAGCTGGGACTGCTCAGCCTGGAGAAGGGAAGGCTCAGGGGGGACTTACACATGCCCATAAATATGTGATTGAGCAGTAAAGACACTAGAGACAGATTCTTCTCAGGGGTGCCCAGAGATAGATGAGAGGCAGGAGACACAAATGGAAACACAGGAAATTCCACTTCAATATTGACCAAAAAAAAAAATAAAAGTGTTCACTACGAGGGTGGTCGCACACAAGAACGGGTTGTCCAGAGATGTTGTGGAGTCTCTGTCCTTGGAGATGTTCAAAAATCAACTTGAGCAACCGAGCACCCTGCTGTCATGGATCCTGCTCTAAGCAGAGACTTGGGCCAGGCATTCTCCAGAGATGCCTGCCAGGCTCATCCAGTCTCTGAATCTTTGAGAATACATCAGTGAACCAAACATGGTAACATGAATAGATGTGGATAAGAATGAATAGCTCTGCTGAACATTGTTGCGTCCCATGCTCCTTGCCTCATCCATTTCATTTATTTACTGGGAGGCTGCCAAGGTCATTGCAAGCAAATACAAAAGGAGGCAGAAAAAGCACAAGAGTTCTGGGATTAGGTTATCCCCTAAAGTTTTATATTCCTTTTTTAGTTGGTGAATTCATTACCAGCATTAGTAGCCATATATAAGATAAATAGGATGTCAATGTCATAAAAAAATAGGTGTCTGAAAGGCTCATTCAGAAAAGTTCAAGTTAAACTTGACTGTCAATATAACAGCTTCCTGAATTTTGGTGATGCCATTTGGGAAAAGATAAAGTTATGTCAGTGGTGGCTTTTTGAAGCTTCATTGAAATTATCCATCAGCTGAAATGTCTATTGACTGAAGCACCTTTAATTGTGACAATTATATAGTCAGCTGATACACAGAAAGGAAGTACATGCCTGAAAAAAAGTGCAGAGATGAGGTTTAATTATGGCCTGGTAGATGCTGACAATCTCTTTTTGCTGCACCATTCTTGTGACAGCTTCGTTGGCCAGCTCATGAGTAAGCAGCTGCTTGTGTGAAAGCCAATGTTCAGCACACTCACCCTGGGCACTTGCTCTTTGGAACCAGCTTCCAGACTGACTGAGCTGCTGGTCTGGACCTGTGTTCTGGACAGATTCCAGCAAGGGTTTGCAGTCTGCCAAATGTAATTATCCTCTGCACTTTTAATTGGCTGTAATAATCACTTCCGGTTTTATGCGATTCTGTGAACTGGTGTTAATTGCTTCATTTTATACCAGAGAATGCTGTATTTCAGTAGAAAATGAAATTATTCTTCCCACTCTTCCTCCCTTTCCCTCCTCCTCTCTGTATATATGTGTGTGTATTTATTAACACAATTGGCTCCTCTTATTACAAGCTCCTGTTAAATAAAAATTGTAATATAGCTTATCAGTAATTTATGATATGTAGTTTAATAATTTTCAGATTCACTGCTTTCCTAAGTATTTCAAAGAGAATGAGAGAGCAGAAAGTAGAATAGCTGATGTCTCAGCTCTCCAGTACAGGAAGGCATGGAATTTTTCCCTTACATTCAGTGGCAGAAGTACACCATAGCTCTGCCACAGTTGCAGCATTTTTGTGTAAAATGCAAATTGTGTGTTTTGTCACTTCTCTATCTCACCAGGCACTTCAAAGTCTTTTAAGCCTCTGCTGATGAGACTGATATTTAAAGGGCACTACCTTCACAATACTGCAGTAATCTAGAAAACCTATGTACATCTATAGAACATTTTCAGACAGATTATATTTTTAATACAAGATAAAATTAAATCAAAATAGCAGAGAGGACATACATATTGACCACTGATTTGCAGGGGTAAATGTAGGGCGGGCTGGTGGGGAAAAGTAATTTGTCATTTTAAATGAGATTGAAGACTCCAACACAGATGAATATAAAGAAAATTTACTGTATAGCTTGAGCCTGAAGGTCTGTTCTGAAATTTGCCTCTGTTCTTCCTCCCAAAGATATAATTCACTCACTGAAACCATGTCTTGGCTTGAGCTTTTGATTAAGCACTCACAATAGAGTCTCTAAAATAAGAATACTGATTTTACTGGAACAGAACTAACAGAATATGTCAAAATTCACAGTCTTGGGTTGTTTTTTCCTATTCCTCTGAAATAACATTGACATCAGGAACCTCATTTAGTTTGCTTTTTCATTGTTTACCATGAGTCAAATCCCAAATGATATTGAGATGCCTGACTTTCAATTCAATCTATATTTACTGAGACAGTTGCTTAGACTTGAGTTTAATACTAGATACCTATGACATTTGAGTATGTGAGCATAAATGGTTGTGAAAAAAACCTTACAAATCATTATTTTATTTTAAAATAAATAGCATATTTTCCAGTAATCTAATATGCATTTGACAATAACCAAAAGTAGGGGCAAATTATTTTTCTGCCTCCTTGGTAACCTAATTTCATTTATGATTTTTGTCATAGATGTAAAGCTAAGGACATCAGAACACTTTAATTCTTCATGAACTCAGACATTTGCAGATCTTCTGTATTTTGTAAGCATTTTTAATCTGAGTGAAAATATAGAAATGGATGCATCATTTTTCACATTTCTGAAGGTTAAATTTAGATTTTTAGCATCACTCTATTTCAGCAATAGTTATAAATGTTCCTTACTTTCATATGCAGCATAAGTATGCAAGAGAGCTGAACGCTATCTCATTTATGGTGCTAAAAAGAAAATGCCTGGAGCACATTTTGCAATATCAACTAGGCTGAAGGGATTACTTGATTTGAAGAGAGATGTTAAAGTTTGCAGTGTCCTAGTCATGTCAATGAGAAATAACTTTTAGAGCTGAGCTTCAAAGGTAATAAAAAATATACAAGTTGCCATGCAGTATTAGATATCACCTCATACTGCCCAAGATAACCACGAAGAAGCTGCTAAAAATGTTTTAACTTTAGATTCATGTTAAAAATTATGCCCTGAATTTTGACTTCTGAACATAAGACAATTGTCATTCTATTTTCTAGTATTGAATACTCACCTGCAAATCTTCTCAAATGGTGTTTTATTGTTCTGTATCATTGCCCTTCTTGCGTCATGTAAAGAAAGTGATGCCATCCAATGTTGCACAAGTGCTGAGTGTAGTATTAATAAGCTAATGACCTTTATGTAGCTTGCTGATGACATTTGGGGTCAAATTGTTTCCACTTATCTTGGTTAATGGGCAATTCAGATACAGCATGGAGGAAAATGTCATGCTTTGAATATAGTTTGAAGGCTCACTGTCTGAATGGGTCTATTCCTCTCTGTCACTGGAATTTATCAAATTTCCGGGTACATGACTTCTCATGACAAGTATTTAAAAAGCTCATTACCACTTAATATAGTTGATATGTAGGAGAAACTCCTCATCCTACAGTTCAGCATCTGTTTATGAATTAACATATGGAGATATGAGTAATTGTTTTAATGAAAATTTTACCTCAGAACCACTTTCCTCTGAGTTCATTGTGAATATAATTAGGTCTGCCATAGTCTTCTCCCTCTGAGACTGAAGATAAGGCACAGAAAAAAATATTTCTTTGCTATAATCCTTCTGCTTAAAGACGATAGGAAGGCACTGATGAATTTAGTGCCATTCATGTGCTCTGAACTAGAACTCTTTAAATAATAAAATATCATATAATGTCTTTTTTAAGAAGAATTTGGTTTTTTGAACAAAGAAGGGATAAATCTTTTAAACAAAGGCATTATAAGGCATCCACTATAAAAATGCAGAAATGCATCTCATATTCTTCAGTTCCATGCAGACAAGGACTTGGTCATGCATTTCATTTAAGCTTTCTGTAGTAA
Source organism: Fringilla coelebs (assembly GCF_963513975.1). NCBI lineage: Eukaryota > Metazoa > Chordata > Aves > Passeriformes > Fringillidae > Fringilla > Fringilla coelebs. The sequence continues at coordinate 12,241,542 of NC_140029.1, read as the reverse complement.
TGAATAAAGGAACGTCTTCCCTTCTCTGTATGCCAGCTTATGTTTGTGGTTTGTAAAACATGTAAATGTGACAGTAATCATAAAGAGAATTGTTATTTGTTGTTTGTGTAAATATTCCTGAAGAATGCTTCTTTGGTTGGTTGTTTAGATGTGAGCTACCTGATCAGAGAAGACTGGTCAGCTGGCAACATCAATTTTTCACTCAGAAACCAGAATAAGTCATCTGGAAGTTGAATGTTCTCCGGAGGCTGAAAAAGCCAATTTCTGCCCATTTTAGTCAATTAAATAAATTGGATGTAGGAACATAATAACTGGCATTACAGAATGGTTGTTCATGCTGAAGTAAAACAATTCAATATAATCAGACAAATGATTGGTGAAAAAAAAGGAGGGGGGTCAGCAGTACTGCTATTTTGACTTCTGGAGTCTGTGTAAAAGACTGTTTTGACAAAGTCCCTTTGGGGGTAGTACTGAAGGATAGAGGAGTCCAGGAAGGCTGGACTTTCCTCAAGATGGAAAATTTCAAGGGGCAGGAAGTGAAGGGTGAGCTGTGTGCTGAAAAGTGAGCTGACAGGAAAGAAGACTGGCTTGTCTGAACAGAAAGATTTGGCATGAAATCAGCTGTAATTCAGGATGCAAAATTTACCACCATTGGAAGAAGGGGGAGGCCCCTCAGGAGTATTACAAGGATGTTGAGAGGTTATGGAGGTGTAAAATCAGAAAGGCTGAGGCCAACTAGAAGTTAATTTGGCTATTGTCGTAAAAGGCAGTAAAATATTTCTATAAATACATTGACAACCAAAGGAGGGCTAAGGAGACTCTTCATCCTTTATGTGTGGAGAGAAGCATAATGACAAAGTAGTAGGAAAAGGCTGAGGTGTTTAATGCAAGTCCCACTTGACTCACCTGATCTCTCTCTATGACATGATCCTCTCAGGAGGTAAAGGAGATGCTGTGGATATTGCTTCCCTGGCTTTAGAAAACCCTTTGACATCATTTCCAACAGCATTCTGCTGGAGAAATTGCCTGCTCATAGCTTTCACAGGTGCCCAGTTTCCTAGATTAATACTGTAGACTGGATGGCTGAGCCCAGAAACTGGTGGGAGATGGAGTTACATCCAGCTGGAAATGGACGCCAGGGTGTTTCCTAGGACTCAGCACTGGGGCCAGTCCTGTTGAATCTTTTTTGATGATCTGGATAAGGAGATCCAGGGCACCCAAAGTCAGTTTGCAGATGACCACAAGTTGGGCAGAGGTGTGGGAAGGCTCTGCAGAGGGAGCTGAACAGGCTGGATTGAAAGACTGAAGCAAAATTGCATGAGTTTCAACAAGGTCAAATGCTGGATCCTGCACTTGGATCTCAACAATCCCAGACAATGCTTCAGGTTTGGAGGTAGAGTGGCTGGAAAGCTGCCCAAAGGAAAAGGACCTGGGGATGCTGGTCTGCAGCAGCTGAACATGATCCAGGTGTGCCCAGGGAGGCCAGAGGCACCTGGCCTGTGTCAGCAATAGTGCAGCAGCAGGAGCAGGGCACGAATTGTCCCCTGTACTCGGCACTGGTGAGGCCACACCTCAAATCCTGTGTCCAGTTTTGGGCACCTCACCACAGCAAAGGCATTGAGGGGCTGGAGTGAGTCCAGAGCTGGGGAAGGGTCTGAAGCACAAATGTTAGGAAGGTGACCTGAGGGAGCTGGGCTTGTTTAGTCTGGAGAAAAGAGGGTTCATCACTCTACAAGCACCTGAAAGATGATTGTGGCAAGGCAGGTGTCAGTCTCTTCTCCCAAGCTGAAAGTAATAGCACAAGAAGAAAAGGTCTCAGGTTGCACCAGGTGAAGCAAATATTGGATATAAGGAAAAAATTTCTTTATGAAAAAGGGAGCATTAAACACTGGGACAGGTTCCCTACAAACTGGTGGAATTATCATCCCTGGAGACATTTAAAAGATTGGTAGGTGAGGCACATAAGTTCAATAGTGAAAACAGTGTTGCTGGGTTAACAGCTGGACTCAATAGTCTTAGTAGCCTTTTCCAAATATAACAATTTTGTGGGTTTACAAAAATATAAAAACAGAGATAAAAAAAAGAGAGGAGCCAGCAATCTTCCATTAATCTATTTTAAAACTACCAGAAGTCTATATTATTAGTCTGGAATGATGGTCCATCAAAATGCATCTCCTTCAGACTATCTGCATTGTACTAATTCTTATAAAAATTATTTTATTTAATTTTCAAAAATATTTCTGCATACCTCAGTGATAGAATTGGAATTGGAATTTAGCTGTTGCATTTATGAATGCTTGTCAACTTGGATCCTCTTCATGGCTGACAAAACTAGATATCTAATAGCTCCGTGACATGATGGCCATTTATCAATTTCTTAATCTTTTTATCAAGAGTTGCTGAACATAAATGTATTTTCACAAAGGCTTTAGTATATATTATCTGATCCATGTTTATGCCATGCAAAGATCACTATGCTTTTATCTATTTCAAAAAAGTAATTCCAAATGCCAAATTGCTGTCTTCAAGAAGTCATAGGGGGATCTATGATCAGTCATGTTCAGGTCATGAGTTTATATTCACACAGATCAATTGCATCTGAAGATCATTATTATTTGATATCTTGCTGAGATAAGAAACTTGTACTACAGTAGTTTTGGTAAATAAATAAAGTTTCCATTACTGTTATTCCACTCTTTTCATCTTCTTTGAAGTTATTGCATCTATGTCAGAACCTAAAACTCCTTTAGTTTTGCAGTTTTTTATGCAATCTGTCTTCCTGACCCTTGAGTTCCAGACATCTCTGAATAATGTATGGTTTTCCTTGTAGCCCTCAAACTGAGTTAAATGCCCCTACAGTGCTTTTGATCGATTGGGGACCGGCATGATCAATGTCACCAGGTAAAGCACAGCCCCTTCATGATTAATGAGTTTCAGGTCTTACACTTCCTTTGGAGGAGAAAAGCACAAACCTGTAGATGTATATTTATTCAATAGCTACTACGCTTAAAAAAAAACAAAACAAAACAAAACAAAGAACTCAAACGACCCAAACAAATGAACAAGCAAAAAACCCACCCAAAATGAAGCAAGCAAGCAAAACTTCAACAACCTAAACAAAATTGAAAAATAATTATGAAAAAAAATATACTTTAAATCCATTTTTTTCCCTCTGCATGACATAATTTTTTAAGTTGTCCAGATGTTGAAGCTAAAAGAATGGGCAATCATTCTTGAAGTCCCAGTTTGTGGCTCAAACAAAATGCAAATTAAAACGGAATCATTAAAATTAAAGCATCTGGTTTTGAGCTCATTAAAGAAAAAAATACCGTTAAAATAAGTAAGGGCAATATTTGATTTTTCTGGACCTCTCTTCATCATCTGAAAGTTGTCAAGTTACATACTTAACATAAGTAACATGATGTGTTTTTATTATTGCTCTAGTTTGATAACTGATGATGTAAAGGAAGAGCTAACAAATGGAAACCAGACAGAGCTGATGTTCATGTATCCCATCACAAATGATTATTATAAGAGCATTAGTGTAAGAATGCAGTAGCTTGTGTCTACATTTGTACTGGTATATTCTATATAAGTAAAAGTGAGATTTGATAGATTCTTTGCTTGCCACTAACAAAGAACATAATATTTTTTTTAATAATTAGTTTTATTTTTATTTTGAAATCGTAGATTTTCAAGTTCTTTGTTTTACAATGCCACAACAGGTTTTTACAGAATAGTAATTACTAGGGATTAATCATTCTTTGTTTTGTGAACTTTGTCTACGACTGTTGTTGAGCATACTTTATGAAGTCTCATTATTCTACCCATGTTAATTCATCTTGAGAGACATAGACACGCTTTATATGAATTAAATACTTGAAAAGAACGCCTTTTTGTTTATATATGTTCTTAAATATAGAGTACTACCCTTGACAAATGTTTCTGAAAACTGAGGTTGAAAAGATTGTGAAAATATTTTTGAGTGCAAATCTAGAACTTATGGGAGGAGGTATGACTGTTCAGGGTTTTCTTACTGATCTCCTAGCACTTAAAAACTGCACAGAAGGCTTTTAATGAACAATCAAAGTGCACTTCTTTATGTTTTCCTGTTCAAAAGTTGGTTTCTGACAGATGTTAGGAAGGGGATTGAATATTAAATAAAAAACCTGAAGTATAGATTCTGCTCAGGAGCCAAATTGAGGATTAAAACTTAAAATACCAGCTGTGAAAACAAACTGTCATGGAGATAAAAGTTAATTTAGATGTACAGAAAAAAACATTTTAAAGAAAGCAATTTTTTAAATTTCAACCTTAGAATGATAATAAGTGTAACTTTTAAGGAATGCCCTCATTGTTTTACTACACTAAGATGTTTCAGCCTGGAAATTGCAAAGAAACATCTGTAATCAGTCATTGGTTTTATATACAGTTTTCCTGAAAACTCAGAGACTTGTACATTATGTTTCACATACCTCCTGCCTCCATGCTCTCTCCCCAGACATGGTTTCATATGCTATGCAAACTACTCAAAAAATTGTAGGGGCAAAATATCAATTGATTTACTAATTATATGTCCCACATAACCTCAGTTTAGAAATCAATCTGATTTGCACAGGTGGACTCTTCCTTAGCTCGTAGCAGCTGACTAGAATTTAGAAAATAGAAAGATCCATGAAGATGTCCTTCAAGAATGATACCTGGGGGTCTTAGTTAAAATTTCTTTTCCTGCTCTTGTGAAACATGGATGTACCTCCTGTATATATGCCTCATGCACCAGCTATGTGATATCAGCCCTTTGTGAATGGTTCCTCTGCTATATTTATGTCTAGGCTGATAATCTTGAGGATGTTTTCTCATAGGCTGCCTTAGGTGCCTTGACACGAGGTGCAGTTGTGAATTTGCTCAGAGGTGAGCTTAGTGTACACTCACTTGCCCTTTCTGTGGCTTTGCATGGAAATCTCATGTACTGCATCATACCATGGTAGACTGGTAGAATAATTCCTGCTACAAATATTTCACATCATCTTCCTGTGCAACACTCAAATTTTCCATTATTTCAGCCTATTGATAAGAATCCACCTTTATGGTACCCTCTGATGACATTAAAAACCCCTAGATGACAACAACTTTCATCACTCTGAAGTTGTTTTGTTGCTTCTGGATTGCTTCCTTTGATTTCATTAAATCCATCAAGTAATTATGTGGTTTTTCCTCATTTTACCATTTGCATTAATGTTCAAAAATAGATCACAACTACTAGCTAGCAAAAAAAAATGAAAAAGAACTTACATTTCTCATTATTTTCAGAATGTTGGAATTATTTCATTCCTTGTGAATGAGAAGAACCCTAGAAAGTAAAAATACTGCGTTCATGTTAGAAAATAGTTGTACTTTTCATGACTATATTAATATCTAATATTTATATCAAAGTAATTGTCATAATATGACAGTACAGCTCACAGAATACTTATGGACTGTACTTCTCTAATGTTACCTTAATTAAAGCAATTTTTAGATAGCAATTTAGAATTTAATAATAGGGATTCCAAAATATGAATTTATTGAACTAATTCATTTAATTGCGGGACACAGAACATCTCTTGAGGAAGAGAACTAATCTCTCCCCATGTCTTGTCATGACATTTTGGTATGAAACTTTCCTGTTTTACAAAGCATGCACCCAAAAATTGTGCATAAAAAAAATATAATTTTCATTTTATAATTCTATTTGTACAGTAGAAGAAGGTCTTGTCCAGAACCCACTTGAGAAGGGTTTGTACAATGAAGCAAAGCTCTTCTTTCTCTAAATAGCTTGCAATGCCAGTGTGAAAAAGAACCCCTAATGCCATTATTATTAATACATAAACAATCACAAGGAAACAATAATTCATTGTTAATTATAAATAGGGAATTGCCCTTGAGGACATGGAGGGGGAATTACTGTGTGAGCACTTTTTGAGTGGCAAGTGCAAGGTGAATCCTTGATAGGGAAGGATAAATGAAAAGACTACTGACATGCAGTGAAGCCTTTTTTTTCTCTACTTTCATTTATGATATGATAAAGAGGGGAATCCAACAGAGAAATAAAAACAGGGAATTTGTATCATCAAAGCAATAGGAGTGAATTATGAATTTGTCCCATGCATCTTGAATAGCTTTTCTTTTGAGGTGGAACAAAAAAGGACTAAGCTAATAAAGGTTAAAATGATAGACATTCATTGTCTCGGTTGTAAAAATAAAAGTTGTCAAGCTATAGATAACCTAGATATGATGGTTTGAGTAAGAAATATGATTTGAAGTTGACATCCAAGAAAAAAGTCTGGATGGATGGAGATGGATAGAGATTATTGGTGACAAGAGCAAGGCAGCAAAAAGGAACAGTGTGAAAAAACATGGTTTAGGCAACTGAAAGGAAATTTACAGGTGGGCATCCAGTAAAATATTAATCAAAAGTCAAATGGAGACCTTAGCTTTGATATCCTGAATGGGGATACATTACTCTAATGGGTAACCAACCAAACTCTTTCATAGCTGAAAGAAGACACAAATAAAATACTCATTTAGACACTTTCTAAAATAGTCATCTGAAACAGATCAGTGCAAACACTGGGCTTGTTTGGGCTTTTTTTTCTGCAATAAATATTAGGAGAGATGTGGTTTTCTAGTACAGTTATAAGGTCCTAAAGTTACATGTGGTAAATTTTTGGGCAAAAATGCAGTTCTGAGATGTGTTACCATGTAACAATGGAAAGAAAATTTGTTTTCTGTGGAGAGATTTCATGAAATAAATAATTTAAAAGGAAAATGCACAAGGCCAAGGGGACTCTGGTAACCATGGAGAAAATTATGACAGGATTTGAGATTGTATTTTTATGTTTAGAATGGACCGAATTAGTGATTCAGGTGAGGTAAAAAGAAATCTGAGAAAGGATCAAATAGCAGAAGAACGACAAAGATGGTGGAAAAGATTTGGCTTAAGGAAGCTATTAAATCAAAAAACAAATAAATAAAATGGGGTATTTTTTTTCATGTAATCTGCAGAGTGTACTAAGGACTTTGTTTTAGTGGTTTCTGGAAAATATATGGAAACTCACCTAGGGATAGCTATTGTAATATTCTGTGCCCATAGAAATTGAAGAGAAAGGACAAAAAAAAAAATGTTGCTGGAGAGGAACATTGAATGCCTTTTTTTAAGAGAATAGAGGTGGCTTGACCATGTTTGTACAGAATGAAAGGGGACAAAGGATGATCAACTCTGTGGGAGAATGGTTTGCAGAAAGTGTCAAGTCTTTTAATAACATTTCCTATTGATGTTCTCAGCTAGATGAAACCACATTTCAGAGCTAGAAGCAATATTTTCCGACACAGTTGGATATTTATTATGCTCTTAGAGTAAAAAGCAATTGAGGAGAGTGAAAACTAAAAGAGAAATGTGGGGTGTAATTTAGATTTGGCATGATAAGCTGCAGTAGAAAAATTAAATCTCTTTTCATGTCAGGAAAGTCTTCTGACCATATGTGGAGGAATGGCAGGTGCTGAGGTGAGGAGGAAACAAATTGCCAACCCAGCACAAACTTATAATTGCTTGTGGCAAGACAGAATCCAGCCATTGTTTGTTGAATTACTGAGTGAATATAGATACCAATTCATTGGGTTACACATTAATAGCATGACACCATCATGGCTAAAAGAACCTCAGAACTCATTATCTGTGGATCACTCCTGGAGCTTCAAACCCCAGATGAAGAACTGCAGCCAAGGACTGGGAGACCAATTTGCTTTGGATCACAGTAAGAGGCATCTCACTGTCTCACTGGGAGCAGTGAACCATCTGTCAGGAGAAACTGGGGAAGGACATGAAGCTGCAGGTCCCAGAGGGAGGGAGGGAAGCTGGCAGGGCCACTCAAACGCTGCAGTGGAGAGGGGGAGAGCAGGGAGAACGAGCCTTGCAGAGCCAGGCTGGGAGCATCAGCTGGGACCAGGGAGGTGAACCTTCTTCGGGCAGCTTCTGCACACCAGCAGGACACCTGTGGGCTGGCAGGGCTGACCAAGAGATCTTGCAGACCTTTGCAGGTTGAGGTGAACTCAGGAAACTGGGACTGCTCATCCTAAAGGGTCTGGTCGTGCTTACAGCAACCACAACACTACAGTACTAATAATCATCATGATCTTGTGCCACTGAGTTTATTAGAGTTTTCCTCTCAAGTCAGTGTTATTTCAACCACAGACTGTGAAATTTAAGGAAAAGCAGTTGATATAACTTTTATCAGTTATAGCTCTGCTTCCATGTTGCATTCTATGTAAGCTGTTGGAATTAATTGCATATGTTTCATATATAAACACTTTTTGTTCCTTAAACAGCTATAAACTTTTCTGCCCCACTATCAGCATTAAGAGGTTTAATATTATTTATTATTTTATAGAATTTATTTTTGCTAAAATACAAACAGTGATTGAGGCAAGCGTGACATAAATAGATAATTCTGTGTCTCAATAAGAAGTAGAGTGGAAGAAAGCAAAAAAAGGGTAATGTTATGTATTCTTTTATTTTATCTACAAAACAGAGTGATCCTGTTTATAGGCAAAAAATAATGACACTGCTACAAAAAAATGATAGCACCTTATGAACAGAATTGGATTTGGCAGGTGTTAAAAGGTATAAGAGAATGGATTTAAAATTGAAAAAAAATTAATGCATTTCTAGGAAAGTGTGTGAAGTGAATGTAAAGGAATCAAACTCTTCAAAGAAAAAATATTGTGAGAGTAGGAGAAAAGACAGACAAAGCTGAGACTTGGGAAAATCCACCTTTGCCATGGAGCAGGGGTGAAAATAAGGAAGATTTTTTTCTAGAGTGAGGTCTTACAGCCACAGAAAAATTAGAGGTAAAATCAAATTTCATTAAGGTTCTGGTGTCAGATAGGATAGATATCCCCCCAGACAGGGAGATAACTGAAACACATATTGAAGACAAAGAAATATGCAGTAAATATGAATCAGAAGTAATGATGAAAAGTGGGAAAGGGAAAGAATTTCAGAGATTCTAGCAGAATCATAGGAAAGAAGAGATTCTGATGGACATAACTGGCAAACATAATGGCAGGTGATGCACACATGATGCAGTGTGTAGCTTTATGCACACAGTGGTCTTGAAATGGTTTGGCTGCTCCTTGACCTGGGTGCACAGCCTTGGTCTGCCTTGGTCTCATGGATCTGTCAGGGACATGGTAAGCAGCAAGCTATTAGCTTATCTCCACTGCCTTCTGTTTTCATTTAAATATATAATAATAATAATTTAAAAGTCACCTAAAATTATCCTTATGTAATTGATCATCAAAGTTGGAAGGACGAGAATTAGCAATTTTATATGGTTGATGGACCCAGAAATTCTGCCTGACTTGGTCTGGCTGTATTGCAATCTAGTCTGTAGTACTCAGTTTCTACAAAGACATGTTTTTGAAAAGTTTGAGTGGAAGGAACATATTTGAATAATTTATAGGAGGCCCATTTAAGTGTAGAAAATATGAGGCTATCTTCACTTTACAGATATGTTGAGATTAAAGTGTGCACTTATCTTATTTTCCAGTCAAATTTCTGGAAAGGACATGAGATTCTAACAAGCAAACACATTTAGTCAAGCTTGCTTTATTCCTTGTTCCTCCACTCCAGTCCACTGATCTTCCAACAGATTCTAAATTCAACAGAGCACATTTATTCTGGAAATCACCCCAGAGAACATATGATTACTGAAATGTTTTTTTTTTCCCTGATATGAAATTTAGACAAAAAGACCAGTGAATCAGCATGGTAGCTGTTAACAAGAGATGATGGCAAAATGCATTTTGTATTACAATTTTAGCTCATAAACAGTATGTAATATCAGTATTTTACCAGTCCTGCCATAATATTTTATTATAGACTTTACAACTCCAATAGATAAAAATGGTATGTACAAATTTGTTTAAACCGAGCTATTTTTCAGTCTTTTCCATGGCAATTTTTAACTGATTTAGCTCTTAGCAATTATTAAAAAGAAAAAAAAATAGGAAAGTTGCTACATTTTCTTTTGTCAGAGTGGAAGAAAGAAGAAATATGTGTTAGGGAAAGGGATTGAGTGCTTAATCTCCACATAGAGGGAGAAAAGGTTAATGGGAACCAGAAAAACTTTCCTAGGAGCAAAGAATATGGACAGATAATGAAAGTATTACTGTCTGTTTCCTTTGAGTCCTTTTAAAAGTAGATGGAGAAGAAAAAAAGACAGACAAATTCTAGGAGTCTATGTTTCAAGATAAACTGGAAACTTGGAACATGTCCAACATATATGGAGAGGATTAGAAAATTACACTTGGGGAAGGCTGAAAATGTTCCATCCTTGGAAAGTAACTACTAGTGGACCCCAAGGGCAGGACAAGATTTACTGAAAGAAAATGACTAAAAGATGCGTTAGAAATTCAAATCAGGGACTTCAGCTTCCTACACAAACACAAGGGATTTGCTGTTCTGGAATAGGTATGTCTCATTCCTTCTTAAATGCTAATATATATATATATATATATATATATATATGTATATTTGGCAAAATAAGGCAATCAGCTGATATTTTGTCTTCATTAACGAGGCATCTTAGCTAACAAAACAGGACTCTCTCTTTTCAATGACCAGTAAAATTATTGATACAAACAGTTCTTAAAACTAAGAAAAACCCCATAATCCTCAAAATCTCATAGAATCAGAAATCCTGAGCTGGAAGGGACTACAAGGATCACATCCAGCTCCCGGCCCTGTACAACATAACCCCAAGAATGACACCCTACCCAAGAGTTTGTTGAAATGTTTCTTGAGCTCTGTCAGGCTTGGTGCTGTGGGCACTTCCCTGGAGAGCCTGTTCCAGTGCCCAGCCCCCTTCTGGGTGAAGAACTTTTTTCTAGTACCCCACTTAAACCTCCCCTGACACAGCTTTAGAGCATTTCCTTGGGTCCTGTCACTGGTTATAGAGAAAAGACATCAGTATCTTTTCTGTACTGTGGCACCCAAAACTGCCCCCAGCACTCGAGGTGAGCCCCCCCAGTGCAGAGCAGAGCAGGACAATCCCCTCCTTGCCCAGCTGGCCATGCTGACCCTGATGTCCCTCCTGGCTGCCAGGGCACTGCTGGCTCACATCCAACTTTCCATCAGCCAGGAACTCCAGGTCCCTTTCCACACCACCACTCTCCAGCCTCTCATTTGTCTGTACATCCAGAGTTGCCCTGTCCCAGGTGCAGGATGTGGCACCAGAGAAGGCAGCCAGGGGTGTTCCTCAAATTCCAGCAGTGAACTCTGTGGGGAATAGCAAGGATTTTTGCTCTGGCAGACACAGGTCAAGTAATACAATGTGGAATTTAAAGTCCTCCATGCTTCATCTGTGGTTATTTGTTGGAGGCTTTCTTCCCCCCACCTCAGGAAAACCAAACTCAAATCAACTTCTTTGTCTTTCCAATATTTTTTGAAATTCTGTCTCTTTCCGGCTTTCACCCGAAGCACCAAAATGGAAAGGTGAATTCTTCCTGGAAAGCCTCATAGAATTTGACACATTATTCTTTTGGGGTGAGCCTTTGCTGGGATCTCCCACATTCTCTCCCATACACACACTCACACTGCACAGGGCAGCCCTAGAGCACCCTGCCAGCTCAGGCTTCATCCAGGCTATATATATTGTGGTCTTTTAGAGTATCCTGCTACTGAATAATTCATTATTCAGTGGTGGCACACAGTAAATGTCTTTCAAGATCCTTTTAGTTATTCCAAGTTATTTCCAAGTCCCCTTTAAAAATACATCTCCTAAATAGGGCATGAACCCATATAAATTTCATTTGGGTTTCAATCTTCAGCACTAAAGCACTGTGTATTCTTTCACTCTCTCTAGCAGTCGTATTTGGAGTATAAGCATCCTGTCAAAGGGAAAACATCTGCTGGTGGATGAACTATTGTAACCCTGAATGGAGGCTTTAAAGTTACACTTTTAATGTTCTTAAGGCATACTTTAGGCAAGGATGCTATTTTTCCTTTCTAGAACGATTTCTGTGCAATGTTTTGGTAAGCTGCTGTATCAAGAATAAAATTTGCAATATATGAAGATTTTTTGTGACCTTAATGAGGATGGCTGTATCTCAGGATACCTATTTCTAAATGTACACAAAAAAGCAAATATTTATGAAATCACAATAGAACTGATATTACTTAGAAATTTCTCTCTCTTATAAAGTATTTACTTTCTTCCATCCTTGGGTTTTGAATGTATTGTATAGCCTAATGTCTGAATTACTTATTAAATCATTTGTTAAATAATGAGCCTTGAAAATTCTGAAAGAGTCATGAGTACTGCAGTCAATGAAAGACTTTATTCTTCAGACTATGAACGAGAAAACAAACTAAATAATGTTACTTCTCAGTTCCCCTTCCCCCTCTTCCATTGCAGAATTACACATCTGCTCTTGGCTGAGTGCTTTATTTAACTCAGTCAGGAAACTGTGAAAAACACTTATCCAGGTTCATAAAGTTTGAAGAATTGTTTCAATAGTTTTAAAGATGAGTCTTAAAATGTACATTTGAATTTTCATTCCATTTTTGCAAAGGCAGGTTTATAGTTTTTCATATGTTATGAGTACAATTACAGTTAAATAGCTGAAGTTAACATTTAGTATAAACATTTATTATTTTAAAAAATACTTATTTTTAAAAGACAGCTTTCATGGCTTTTGTGGTTTTCCTATGAACTGATGCACAGCACTTGTCAAGAATCCAGGTTAAAGTTGTAGCTGGCTGCAACAATCCTCAGAAGTTGCAGCAAGAAAAGTTCTTGTTGCATGCCTCTAAAATATTGTAATTCTTGAGATGTCAGAGATGATCACTTGCTGAATAGATTCAACTTGAAACTAGTTGTAAGCAGTCACTTCTGTAATGATACAGCTTGTAATGAGATAAGATCAAGACATATTTGCATTTTGGCATAAATTATTTATTATATGTAGTCAATATAACAAAAAATCTAGTCCACACTATTCCCTAAATGATAAATTAGGATTTTATTTATTTTAAATAAGATTTCTGAAACAATAATATTTTGGTGATATTTAGTGGTAATAATAGTCAGAGCTAGTAAAAACAAGAATTAGGAGTGATTAAGCCAGTGCAAATAATTGCATTTGAAAACTTGAAGTCTAAAAACATATTGGAAGACAGAACTTTGTGTCAACTACCTTTCTGTAGCTTTTGGAAACATTTGCTGTTTTGAAATAATGTTTTCAAGTACCTTTTTCTTGTTTAATGTGTCTATTTTTGCTCACATTTTCAATGGAACACTAGAGTGCATAGAACCTATCCACGCATTGTTCAGCAAAAGTATTACAATAATTTAAAGCAGAATAATTTAAAATTCTAAAATCACTGACAGTCTGATATAGGTCTGATAGGAGCTGTGGACAGTCACTGCCACTTTGAATAGCAGGGTGGTGAAAGCCAAAGAGAGCTTCTGGAAAAGTGAGCTGGAGATGGGAGAAATCCTGTTTGTTAGCAGAATCTTGTACACTGATGCACAAGAGATGCTTTCTCTTAAAGGTTAGAGGTTTTCCCCCTTTTTCTCATCTATGTCTTGCTTTAAACTTATCTGCATCAGTCCAGTAGTTTAATTTATGTATTCAGAAAACTATTTGGTTTTGGGAGCTGATGTTATGTGAGAGTTATTACAGTCATGCCTTTAGAGCAGTGCTTATTGAACAAGCAATCAGTTCCATCTCAAAATATCACACTTGATAAACCTCTCTTCTTTCTTCTTGTTCAACACAATGGACTATTCAAGACCTGTAAACCCAGAGCAGAATACACTATCAGCTTCGAAATCACTGCTAGATTAACCTCAGGGGTTTAGATGAGATGGAGGGAAGATTTAGACACTACAGTAAAGTAGTCTCTCTGGAAATGAGGGAAAGTGGTTTCAAGTATTATATGCTGGCTTTTAGATCAGTATTACTTATTATTTTGCTGTGTGCCTATATAATCCAGTAGGCACAAAAAGCTTTAATGAATAGAGGTGTAGTGAAAAATTTTCAAAATAACATTAAAGATTTTCCCATTTTTTTTTCTTAATTTACAAAAAATGTTATGTTTGCAATGAACTGTGGACATTAATTAGCATGTTCTGCAGTTCAAGTATATTACAATTAAAGGAGTGGGTTCAGGAGAAATTTTCCCTGAAACTAGGTTTCACATGTTAATGAGGGATATTTCTTCTATGTGTTTCCACTATCATCTCACATTTCAATCGCTGCTATTTATAAACAACTGGTCCTGTTTCTCTTTATTCTCTTCATTGTATAACAATCTGTGTATGTTATTCTCTACTCTTTTTTCTCAAATTAGCTTTTAAATTTGATATTTTTTAAACAAACATATCACTCTAATATTCTTACAAAATAAACACAGTGAATTAGTTATTTAATGTTGTTTATTTTAATATTTTAATATTTATAAATTTTATTTATTTAAGTTTATTTTGATGAAATGTAAAAATATGCAGAATTATATCATAATAAAGATATTTGATTGTTTTCTGAATATAAAATAGAAAATCATACATTGATAATTCACTAAGCATGCACTGAATTAAATGTGTCATGTAAATACAAATTTCACAGAAGATTTCTGTATTTAGACTACAGTACCATGAAGGTTTTCATAATTCTTTATGGTTTGTAGAGGTGTGAAGAAGAAGAGGCCCTGATCTGTTCCACTGCAAAATAAATTGTCATTAGTGTTTTTATGCTAAGGTTATTGATCTGTGTCTGATCAAGCAGTAACCTAGAAGTCTGAGACACCACACAAAATTATGCTAAAAACTTCCAAAGCATTTTTGTCCAAAGGAGACCAACAAAATGACTTCTAAATGCCTAAACTTCTAGGCATGCCTAAATGCCTAAACTTTAGGACTAATTGTAATTACTGCTCCTGTTATTTTTGTTCAGCTGCATTCATATATAAACTACACTTTTATTATTTTAATGAAAAGGTAAATGCAACAGGAAAATGCATGTAAATACATGTAGGAGGAGAGCCACCAAGATAATTAAAATTATGGAGCACCTCTCCCATGAGGTAGAATTTGGATTCTTCAGCCTGGAAAAGAGAAGGCTTAGGGATCACCTACCTGTGGCCTTCAGTGCCTGAAAGGAGTCTACAAGAAAAATGGAGAAAGACTTTTGCAAGTCCTGGAATGACAAGACAAGGGGAATGGCTTCAAGGGGAAACACAGTGGGTTTAGATGAGATATTAGGAATAAATTCTTGACTGTGAAGGAGACACTGGCACTGTTTTCCCAGAGAAGTTGTGGATGCTCCATCCCTAGAAGGGCTCAGGATCAAGCTGGATGGGGCTCTGAGTAACACAGTCTAGTGAAAGGTGTCCCTGCCCACATCAGCAGGGTTGGAAGGAGATGATCTTTAAGGTTCCTTCCAACCCAAACCATTCTGTGCCATGAGTCTATGAAAATATCTATAGTATCTAAGATTTTGTTTGATGTGATTAATCTACCAAAATTTAGACAATCTGATGCAGACTGAAAATGGTTACAGAGTATTTGGTTATATCTCAGATATTCCCATCTAGATCAATGCAGATTTTTCTATTAAACTAGGCCATGATTTACATAAACACCTCCATTTACCATTTAAATTAATCTCTTATAAATGAACCTTTCCAGCACCAATTGTATTCCAAATGTAATGATTATATATAACACTTCATTTTACTTTTTTTTTTTTTCCTTTGGTAAAGGTACTTTCATGAGAAACACTTGAAAAGGCACTTAAGTAATGTCTCATAGTATCACTTATTCCCTTTTCTGAATTCCAGGCACAGCATCAGTCTGGAAGTTCAACACACTTTCTCCCAAGTCATCCCCTGCATACAAAACATTTTTCCTAAGCTAATTTAGATGAGTGTGCTTCTATTTAACACACATTTCTTCAAGGCTGCATTAATTGCAAGCACTTCCTTACATATAAAACTGGCTTTAGTTTTTGCTGAATCTCTCTCTGGTCTTATCTCTTACACTGCAAATTTTTCCCCAAGCCTATATTTCTTAGGCGTCTTATCTACTTAGGCCTCTGCCTAGCTCCTACTAGGATTCACCTCTCATATTTTTGCATCATGGTATGCTTGCCAAATTCTTGGTTTTTATATAAAAAAATTATTTATCGGAATTACATGAAGATTTAATTACAAAATCACAAGGAGTTCTTAACGTATCCTCCAGCAAATTTTGCAAGGACCCTCAAATACTTGTATATAGTAATAATCAGAGAGTTGGCTATTTAGAAATATCACAGTTTTAGAAGTGTATCCCTCTGATCATATTATAGCTAATTTAATTATTTTTCCTTTTCATATTTAAAATGCATATTTTATTAAGGAACCAAAAAAAATCCTGGCATCTAATATTCATATATCAGTATCAATATTTTAAATGACATGTATTGCCAGAATTTTTAATAAAGGAAATAACCACCACCATAAAACAGTTTTATCTCTGTAGTTTGCTATGTGTCTTTGTGCTTGCCTCTTCTCTCCCAAAATTTTGTATTTTGCATGTAAAGTTATTAGATGTTTTACTTATCTCAAATGAAACAAGTGACAGGTGATTGCAAAAAAGAATTGCTTAACCAACACCCTTGGTATTACATCAATCTAAACAGTTTGCATTTGCAGTCTTTATTACATCCCATTTGCTAGTACTTAAATTGAATCATACTGTGTGGCTTAATTGCCTAAGGAATTAAATAAGAATATTCTAAGATTTGAACTATATTTCTGAATTTGTGTAAAAATTGCATCCTTATTACTTATGATTTGAGTACATTTTAGTATACCAAGGATTGTAAATGGGGCAACAATCAGAACAGCATCCTCTGTCAATATGAGTGTGTGACTATGCAATGCACAGGAAAAATATAAAACTCAGCATAGAGAAAAACTCAATTTTTAATGAGAAATCAACGTTTATAGCGAGTTTTCTGTTGTTGTTGCTATTATTAATAAAACTAAATGTCTTTTAAATTATTTTTTTTTACTTGACATTCTATTGTATATGCACTGTTGGATGATTTAATGACTCATGAAACTTCAAAATGGAAGCAGGGATGTTATAACAAAAAACATCTTCAGTAAATCAGTAAAACATGGCTCATTTGTGTTTATGGTTAATGTGTTTGTACAACAAGAACAGAGTACCAATATAAATAAAGATACTAAGGTTATAAGGCTTCTTTTCTCGAACTAATGTTTCCATAGTTTTAAATCCTCACAATGAAAATCTGGAAAGTTTCATCTACAGAAAAATAGAGAAGATGAAGGATTTTTTTCAATTGTCAGTACCATAACATTTTTTAAAAATCAGGCTAAAAGACCAATGTGAAATATAAGCTCAGACTTGTCATTTATCATGTAAGTGACGGTGCATGGGTGTGTATTTTCCCTTTTTTACAGAAAATCTAGAGAGCTGCTGGTGGCTTTGCTGAGGTCCTTGCTGCAGACTGGGCAGAGGAAGGAGCTCAGCCTCAGCCCCTGGGCCATGGGAAGCAGAACATCCCCTCACTGGAGGGATTTCCCTGGACCAAGGCAGGGAAATGCAGAGATTCTGCCTTGCAGAAAGGCACAGAAGGATGAAAACTGCCGCTGCTCTTGCAGCTCTGTCTTCCCTAATGACTTTGAGTTGTTCATTTAAAAAATCTAAAGCTTCTAGTGTTAATCTAATAAAGCAAAGTATGGATGGATGTGGTTTTTGGGAGCTTAATATATTTGGGTCTAGACATTTACTACAACATTTTGTTTATAATTTAAATGTTTTAGTTAAGACAGACATAATTCCGACCATTATGCTTTTTAATTAAAATGTTTTCGAATTTGCAGGCTGCACCTCATTATAAATGGCTACATCATTACATTTGTACAGGCACATATAATTAAAAATTATGTTTGCTGCCTGATAAAGAAGTAAACTTCTGTTGCCACTAATTTAGTATTGTTTCCAAATAATTTCTGAACCACCAGTTCAGAATGGATGTAGATCAGAGGTCTAGCATATGCAAAACTGATTTTACAAAGTAATCATTTTTCAATAATTCTCCTAATTGGCAGAGAATATTCTATGTAAGAGTAGTGTTGTGGGGAATGAAGTGAATCTAAGCTCTATCAAAGCATTGAATTCCTGGAAATGTAAGAATTTTTGACCCAAAATAGTTAATTTTTTTTGTTTGTTTGTTTGTTTGTTTGCTTGTTTCTAATACCATTTAAATGAGGTTTTGCTTTTTTTAATATGTGGAGAAGATAATTTTATTTCAGGTGTAAAGAAGCACAATGAAATCTTCCGCCCTACCTTGTGCAAGAGGTCAGATTATATTCTGCTGTCTGGATTTATATTAGGAATATCTTTAGCCTATAAAATTAGCTTTATTAGTTCATTGTTTGATCATTTATATCAGGGAAGATGAGCCTGGGCTTTATTCTATATAAAGTTCTTGAAAGAACTGTTGCATTTTGGAAAAAACAACTTTTCCATTCTGGAAGTTGTGCTAATCAGTGTCCTCGCACCTTAGGAACAGAAATGTCTTTCTCCACTCTCTCCAAAATGCAAAAGTTGCCCCCTGCACTCAGGGGGCTCTGGGGGGGTCAGCAGCTGGATTCTAGGGGAGAACACAGCAGAAAATTACCAGGGGAGAGATGATGCCTGCCAGGGGAAGGCAGCTGCTGCAGATGGCTTTAGAGACCAGAGAGACTGAGCTGATCTCTCGATTCTTCTGGGCCAAAAGCATCCCCAAGGAGAGCTGATGTGCTCTGTGGCTGCTCTGCTGAGGGCCTTTTGCATTTTCTGCTAATTATGGCTGTTCTAGATAGGTGCTTCTGTACCTGAGCTGGGGTAATCGAGTCTCATGGCACAGAATACCTGGTGTGCTCAAGACTTTCATCTGAGAAGTTGTGAAGTCTTGACCAGGCCTGGGCTGTTGGTACCTGAGCTTCCTTTACTAGTGCAGAATCAAGAAAGAAACCCTTCAACTAATTCTTGAGATGGGGGGCAGATGGAATCATAACCATCCCAGGCCAACACCATAGTCATAGAAAACATTTCCTAATCTTTCCAAAAATGTCAATGCAATCACAGCTTGATTGACTTATAACAAGTTTTTTTCAGGTCATTAATTTCCAACAGCCTCCTTAGAAGCTGAGAGGAAGCCAAAAGTATAATTTTTTGTAAGATAAAACTCTATGGGATCTCAGCCAGCTTGTCTGACCACTTTTCTGAACACTGAGTTGAACTAGACATTTTTTTGTTGTTGTTGTTTTTTTTTAGTAAGGAGTTATTTAAAGGACTACAAGAATCAAACACCTATAGAAAGGGTTACTCTGGGGCATTAAGTATTGTGCTTTCAGCTTTCAGTTGTTAAATATTGCAGTCAGTGAAACTTTCATTTTCATTCAGGGATTTCTTTTTCCACAGCACTTTTTTTCTCATCAGCTTCAATATTCCCAGGGAAAAGGGCAAGCTACAAGAGAAAATTATCTTTTTGGGTATGTAAAATCTGTACATACATGAACAAACCATCTTCCCTCATCATAGGAATAGCTCTTAAATTAATCCACAGAAGGATATCCTCTGGAGATGTACATCAGTCAACTCTGTTAGTTATTTTATGGGGAGGAGTTTGGGTTTTTTTAAATTAATTTCAGATGGGTAATGAATAATTTATGCTTTCAGCAATTTGTTTGGACTTGATCAAATAAGTGACATATTTCTTTGAAATACACATTTTAGAGTAAATTAAAATTATAGCACGTATTTTACATCCCAAAACCAGACAGAAAATAAAATAGAAAATCACTTTACTTATTGTTTGTACTCTTGTCCACATCAAAACCTTTTATAAGCAACTTTGCACCAATTTATGCATTTTTCTATTTGTAAATAAGTCAAAGCTGGAAAAGTGAAACTTCTGTTTTAATGCTGTAACTTTAATGTCTACTATTTTATTTGGAAGGCAATAGTTCCTCTCATTACCTCAACACATAAGATAGAGGGAGGCTCTTTGTGTAACTGGGCTTGTCACCCTTCCTGTCACAACTATTGGTTCTGTTTCAGCAAAATGTTTTCCAGCATTTCCTGCCACATCAGCAAAACTTTATTCTGCTCTTGCTGTGGAGCTTCTTCTTATGAGGAAGTGAAAACTGATGAAATCTCTATATTTTTAAACTTCTAAAGTCTCTATCAAAACTTGCTTTATTCTTTATGCAGTTCCCTTCCTGTCCCCCCTCCCATTTCATCAATGAGTATGTGTGGTTTGAACAAGAAAGTTTGGACCAGGTCATCCTTAAGGGCTTTTTCCAATCTTGTTTTAATATGGTTGAGGAGTCATGGACTATTTTTTGTGATGGCAATCAAACAAAAATCTGGTGGCTAAATCCTGCAATATTTATGAAAGGCAGATAAGAATTTCTACCAGGATTTCATCACATCTAACTGTTCTACCAGTGCTGGGATGATAGGATGTTAATATGATAGGAGCTCCAGAAGAAAACCAGCTGGTTAAACTAGTTATTTCCTTAACTTTTACATTTCTGAAGCTGAATGGCACAAATACTGCATGAAATTTAGGGCTTTTTGCTGCAGCTTTAGAGTTCTGTGTCAATGTTGTGTTTCATGAAGTTAATAACACTTTTATTTCACCTGGAGAACGTCTTTCTTTCTTTCTTTCTTTCTCTTTCTTTTCTTTGATTCTTTCTTTCTCTTTCTTTCTTTCTTTCTTTCTTTCTTTCTTTCTTTCTTTCTTTCTTTCTTTCTTTCTTTCTTTCTTTCTTTCTTTCTTTCTCTCTTTCTCTCTTTCTCTCTTTCTCTCTTTCTCTCTTTCTTTCTTTCTTGTATTGAGAACATCATTGCCTGTTCATATATATGTTTAAAAAAGCAAACCAGGATAATATATTTCAGTTTACTAAGTTCCAGCACTAGGGGCAATCTAATTTCTCTCTGAGTCATGTGTATACTGATTATATATGGAAAAAAGGATGTTTAATTTCTTTATCCAGGCTGGCTAGTGTACATGTGAAATCACAAATAAATAGAAAATATTAAAAACTCCTACCCTGTTAACACAGTTTTGTGTGCTGTAACTTTGGTGGTGTGAGGCATTAGGGGAAGAATAACACTAAAAACCTGACCAGTTTTGGGTTGGTTTAGGTTTTCTCATTTGAAACTCTTAGAGTGACTTTTAATGCCTGTGATTACTTTTCACCTAAAAATCTCTACAAACAGCAATTTTCAGTCATTCTGGATCTACCACTGTAATACTGTGAGCTTTTACAGGAGAAAATGCTCTCCTCATGCAGTTCTACAGGCCCATGGAGCATTGTTAAAACAAGCAAATGTTAAGTGTTAATCTTTATTGGTCTGTGAACTCACTCATGCATAACCTGGAAGAGTTCATTTTTTTAATTAAATCACCACCCATTCATTACTTATGTTATCCTCAGAGGAGTATCAGTGAAAGGGTCAAAGTCTGTTGGACCTCTTGCTGTTCATTTAAATTACATCTTCTGATCATAGATGCACATGTTGTGCTAACTTTGAAGATTTCTACATATTAGAAAAATGGGATTTTTTTTCTGAGTGACAGAATGAGATCAGGATTTCTGGAATAACTTTTTTTCTGCAGCCTGTATTTGTGAGTAATGTGCCCATTATTTTATAGTAGCTGACATCTATGAAAATTCTGGAGCAATAAAATGTCTGTTGCAAATTGCTTTTAAAAAATTATACAGGCTACTTTAATAGTGTCTGAAGAAAAATATATCTTCTTTTATTAGATTGTCTATGGCAGAACTAAGTAACTGTTTGAAAACAATCTTGTAGAGGGAAATAAAAGAGAGGACTTTACCTCTGTTCATATACTTCTTATATTTATAAAAATCACTCCCTGAGAAACTAAAAATTTTTCTTCATCCACGTAGCATTTACTCTTCCTAGAGGCCTGCCAAAATACATATCAGAACAAGGATTATTCACTTGCACATGTTCTTCTCAGAAATTATTGTTGAATTTTGTGTTGATTGTTTCCTTTTTGACATCAATTTTTCAGTGGCTTGTAACTTCCTAATATGTGCCAACCAGAGTTTTTAAGTTCAGGTGATTTATTATGGCTTCTTTGTTGAGTCTGAGAAAAGAATTCCTCAAAAACCTCACCAATTTTTGGGTTTGGTACCATAAAACAGAATACCATAAGGAAAATTTCAACAGTTTACAGTTTGTTTTCAGAGAGCAGAATCAAGGATACACAAGGGTTTTGTTCTGAATATCTAAAACATAATTTATTGTCATTTTGCATTATTTCACATGGCAATGACACTGTCAACTAACTCAACGATTGCAGGATGTTAAGGATTTTGCTAAAATCATTGCAACTCTTCAGCCCCCCCGCTAAAAATGATCAATTTATATACCAGCTTCTTTTACATCTTTTAAGATTCCCTAGAAAAAAAGACTCTGTCATATCTCTGCTGTCTTCAGTCCTCTTGAACCTATTTTGAATGCATGCAAGTAAAACAAGGAACTATACAGATTATTTTAAGTTTCCATGCAGCAGTGGTTTTGCACTGATTATTTACTGTGTTTGACACTTTGTCAGCATTGCAAAATGTCCTTCCTATTGCTGTTTCTCATTGCTTCAAATGTGTCTGTGTGGAGTGACAGGGCTGAGACCCCCAGATGAAATGGGCAGCTGTAGTGCAGCAGCATCCCAAGCAGGACATCCTGGAGCCAGGGTGGGTCCCACAAGCCTCTTCTCCTGGAGAAGGTCATTGAGGGACACCTGGCAGGCCCATGTAAGCTTGATCTGTGCATAGCTTGGTACAGCCTGGGATCTATATCAAAACAAGTTGCCTTTGTGGCCGTGTTTGCCCTTCTATTGGCAAAATAGTGTCAATTGAGTGCTGCAGAAGAGGTAAGGAAACCTGGCTGAGCAAGCTAATTGTGCCCCTCTTAATTATTCAACAATTACAATACTTTCCCCCATTAGCAATTTATAATTTCCTTTTCTGGAAATGTGGTGTGTGTCTTTACTGACACATCCCCAGATGTGTCCTTACTTCCAGCCCTATTCTATCTAGAATGGAGTGCCATTTCACTGTGCACCACATGGCCAGGGAGAGGCATCTGTACTTGTCCCATTTGTATTTTAACCAATAAATATATAGTCAGGGTTTACATCTGCTCCATTCCATTGAATTAATTGAGATTATATAACATTTTCATGCAAAGGAGTAAGCAAGATAGAATTTTCTGCTTTCTACATATTCATAAACTCTCATCAAAATTGTATAAAGGGTTATCATCTTTCTTAAAAGTGATGAAAGACAACATTGTCCAGCCAAAATTCACATTGAATTTTTTGGCCATTCTAGTGCATTTGCTGATGGAAAACCAGACAAAGTTCTTCAAAACTTCCTTTCAGTCAATTCTGGTGTTTGGCAGTCTCAATTATGCCTGTAGCCTGAGGCAGTCAAGAGATAAAAACCGACAACTTTAGAGAAGCTTCCAGTTAACAAATTGCAGGTTATCACAGAGGATGACTTACTAACTAATCCTTTCTAACTGGAATGAAAATAAAAATATAATTGAAAGAATTTTTTGCTAGTCTCATTTTAAAAGCCTCCTGATAGGTACATGTTATGGAAACATCTGTTACTTGCCCCAGTAGTTCATTTACACTCCTTTGCTTAAAAGTTGTAATCTTGCCAAATATTTACTTTTGCATTTTACTTGCTAATTAACTGTCATTGCTGTGAATAGTGTATTTAGTATAAAGAGAATTACATATTCTGTTCCTTATTAGTGTGCTTTAAAGCCCCACCAAAAATACACTGATACTTGGCTGCTGCTTTGTACTCCTTCAGAACTAAGTTTGCAGTTTGATTGATTAGTTTCCACCAGCAAAGAGAAGCAGCTGCAGCTCTGAATAAAATTGTGCTAATGAAGATTTCAAAGCGGTGATCAAAAGCAGACTTTGCTCTTTCAATTGTACACTTTTCTGAAGATAAATAACTGTGCTGTTTCAGCAAAATGTGCATATCAAAGCAGCTGAATCATACATTTCAGTGGGAACTTTAAAGCATGTTGAACACATTATGACGGCGAATCTTTGTCACATTTGCTCTGTCAGTTGCAGAAGAGTAGAAAGTGATTAACTATTTTTAGTGCTGATTCATGTAGTCAATCAAGAGTCTGAATATGAAGAATTTTCTATATTTGCTCACAGACAACTATATTTATATGACTGTGAAGACCCACGTGTCTAGATGACTGTTACCTTCTTCAATGGTTTCGGTAAAGTGTACAAATACCATAACTTCAAGAATTTTGGTCTGCTGGATAGAGGTAACAAGGCTGTCAGGGGTTTGGGTGCAATACCATGGTCAGCCACAAGCTTTGTGAGAGATATTCTGAAATAGTCTGACAGAGTTTAATTTTTAACACATTTAGGCACCTAAAGACAAAGCTATGAACCTTCAGGAATTTCCATTTGTATGTTCAAGCAAAGGTGAACTGGTCTCAGCTCAGTTAAAAAATCTTCGTACCTCTGCATTTAATTTAGAAAGCAAATTTTAATGGTCTTACTCAGTTCTCCAAAGTAATTTTCAGAGTGCCCAATCACTGAAGCCACCAACCTCACACTAAATCCTCCACTTTCTGAAACACATTTCTGGTCCCTTTTTAACTGAGAGAAGGCAAAAAGTGCCTGGGGCATGGTTTGTCACGCTAAAACTATCAACAATATAAATAAATTTTTAAAAAATCAAATAAAACCCATAAACATCATAAAACCAACTAATTAAAGTATTTTTTAAAATCCTACGTGGAGTAAACTGTCGAACTGAATTACTTGCAATGATATTTTATATAATTTTTGAGCTTATTTTGTAAATTTAAATGAGGCCAATGCACTTTTCAGAACATGCAGCAAACAACTTCTGGCAGAGCTGCTCAGCTCTCTTGACAAAAGATTTTTTCTGTTCAGTGGTTGTTAATTACTTTTAGTTAAGGGTTTTGTCCATTTAAATAAAAATATCTGGATTTAAAGCTTGAAGTTAAGTTTTTATTGCTATTAAAATTTTAGTAATAATTTCATATCCATAGTGCAGTGTCTCTTTCTTGGTCACTTCTGCACTCAACTTTAAAACTGTGAGTCTCCAAGAAGATCCCCTGGGATCCCTTAGACAAAATATGGTACTCTAAATGATTCAAAATGGTTACAAATGTTGACAAAACAGCATGCCAAATGAAATTTTCATGTTTTGTATAGGCAGAGGATAATTTGGATGGTATATAGAAAAGTCCCGACCTTTCTAAATGCTTATCAGGCTAGTCATAAGAATTATTAGCGCAGCAAATCCTTACTTTTTGTATTTATTATAATGTTCTACATGGCCTTCACCAAAAAGATTAATTTGTTCTTTCATTCTGTCTTCCTTCTGTTTCTCTGTGTTATACATCTTTTTTAACTGAGTTATGATTCAGAAAAATTACATTATTAAATCCTTGTTGCACAAAAGTAATCTTCCTGAACTTCAGTGAATTATTTTACTCACAAAGATAATACCATGAAGACAGACAAGAGAAAGGTCAAACTAAGACAAAACTTCAAATTCTTTTACTATCTGTTAAGTTTGATTCATCTATAATATATTCAAAGTCACTATCTTTATTTCCATTCCTTATCAAGCCAGAAATTAAGTGGGAAACTTTCCTTCCATTAGCCCTGTTATAAATGCTTGGCCAAGTCTGCTTTCCATTCCCTATTATTCAGTATCAAACAATACTTTCCAATAATTCATACTATATTGTGAATTTTCAACAGCAATATAAAAATATTTTTAGATTAAGTGTTTCCAGAATATGCTGGTGGTGTTTTTTGGTCCATAAATTTAGGAGATCAACCTAAATGTTACCAAAATGTCCAGAGTTGTGAAATACATTATTAGTATCTGAATACTCCAGAAGTTGAAAAAGGAAGACAGGACAAGGAATAAACAACAATAAGTGCTAATTAAAAATAAAGGGGTAAAGAAAATTCAATTTCATCTACACCTTCTGCAATTTTCATGTAAATCATGTCCAGTTAAAGCAACTCTGTTATTCTCTTACTTTCTATACTCAAATGCCATTATTTATTGCACTTTTCAAAAATCTTAATATTGAGATCTGTTTAGCTCTTTTAAGGATGTGAGCACAGAAGAATAAACTAAAGCAGTGACATCTTAAATTGAATGCCTTTGATTAATTTATTTTAGGTACATGGTTAACATATCAGACTCTAATAATATAAGTTGATTTATGATGAGAGTAAAATCAGAAAAATAAAATATCAGGGTGACTCTGCATGTCAGAATTAAGCTCATAAGTATTTTTTTAATTATGTATAGATATAGGTATCTATCAATTACACATAAATAGATACATAAATATTTGCTTCTATTTCATGTTTTACATTGCAGCTGTCAATTGAAATAGGGCATTGCTCTAAAACATAACTCATCATTTAAGGACATAGTCATTCATTAGAGCAATTTTAGAGGTTTTTTTGACTTGTGATTCTTACAACATTTTCCTGGATTACCTCATTATTTCACTTGCTCTTTGCACTCTCTTCACTGTTGGCATGCTCTTTTTCAAGGAAGGTTATTAAAAATGGAAAAATTGCATGCTCTATTTTGAGAGCTATTTAAACAGAACCTCTGTTGAAATCCAGGTTGCTGATAAGTATATTTGCAATCAAAATGCCCACACACCAATTAGTTTGAGGAACCTTTGCAGAGCTGGATTAGCAATGCAGGTAACGAGGTCAATGGTTTCCACAGGGTTCCCAGAGAGCACATGGTTTACTGCTGCCATTTATGGTTTTTTCCTCCTCTTCTGTTGCACTGGAGATTTTTCCTAAGCACATGCATATCCTTATACTTAGAGATGATCTGTCAACAAAAAGTCTGAGACCCTTGAGTGTAATGTGGGAATCCCTTCTGCCATTGCCCAACCTCAAAGTTGTGCAAAAGGTGTGAGCACAAGGGGTTATTTCCTCAAAAATTATCTTCAGGAGTTATCTATTTAACCTGACTTTACTCATTGAAAAGTTGCTTCCAATTACTGCTTATAAGGTTTTCATATGATGGCTTAGCGTGGTAAAAGTGAGCTGGGTCTTATGAAATAGATGTGAATTGAGGCAATATTCAGATTTTAAAATAATCTTAGATAACCAAGTATGATGTTCATTTGACATTAAAAGCATTTTCTAGATATGAGAAAGTAAAAAGTGTATTCAGCGATATGTCTGCTTTCTATCCTTATACTTTCTCCATCTAGCTAAAGCTTTTCCCAAAAAAAGAAATCTTTTCTAAAAGCACCACCTTAGTATTGAATTAAGAGAATATTTTTATTCTACCTCTTTGTTAAGTTAAAATTAGAAAACCTTTTTATGTCACTGGTTTAAAATACACTTATTTTCTTTTACTGTTGTCCAAAAAGTGGAGTTTATCACTGTTTTCACATACATGCACTTTAAATTTTCTTTTTCTTTTGTCTTCCAAAATACACTATTAACTTCCAATTTATTTGCTAAGATAGAATTTTTAAAAATGGGTTGCATAAGTATCTTGGTGAGAAAACATTAACTTTTTTGCTGCTGTTCATAGGAAAAATTTATTAATACATAAATGAAGTCACTTTGCATGTCCAGTGGGAATTAAATTTTATATATCTTGAATGTCATAATATGTTTGCCTTATTTCTTACTGTGAGAACCAAAAATGCCATTACAAATTCTTCTATAGCAAATAATTCACCTCAGAAATGATAGGAATGTTTTAAAATAAATGGTATATAACAGATTGGGGAAAAAACACCGGGTGTTTTAATTCCTAGAAAAGAAATAGAAAAATTACACTGCACAGCAGAAAGATTTTTCTTTTCAAGGTTTCCAACCCAAGGCCCTCTATCATTCCTCCATTCCCTGTCCCTGAGACACAGGTGTTGCTCCCTTGATTTCACCCTAATCTTGAAACAATTTCTTGAGTCATCCCAACTCAGGGAATAAAGAAAAGGGCTCAGTAAAACCCTTTTCTCTCATTTATGGCATGTTCAGCACTACCTCGAGTGTCTGTCCCACCCTTTTGTATCTGTCCTTCTGTGAAGCTTAGTGCTAATGACCTGCACAAAATCTACATGGGGAAAAAAATGATTGTGGAGCAGAAAATATGAACTGTATAGCACTGCTACATAAAATCTTAGGCCCTTGTGCATCAAAGTGCTTTTGCTCATTGCATGATCAGAATCAGAGTAGGAGCTGGAGGGTGTTACCATCAGCCAGACACTTGACATGGTGCTGGGAACTGCTTTTTTTTCCTCTCAGAAAATGCGTCATTAGTTAATTCCAGGGTACAGGAGAACCTTCATTATTATTTATAGTTTCAGATTTCAGACTCTGTAGAGATTTCTTTAATTTCCATACCTTATGATTGCAGTTAGAGAAAAGCACCCCATTATCCTCATTATTCCTGGGCAGACAAAGCTGTAGGAATGCTAATGATCAAAAGCAGAAATTTCACCCCATGTCACATAGTACTAATTATATTCTCATTGTCTACATTTCTTTATGTCTTTTATCCTCAGACATTTTACATTACTAAGATGTTTTTTCTCTTTTTTTTTTAATAAATGACTGTAAATGTGAATCTTGTCTATGCTGCATTAAGCACTTGCTGAAACAGAGCAGCACACAGGTCATAGGAAATAGGCTTGTTAGAAAGTTAGTGCCATTGAAATGACTGGAGTTATTTCTTAAAGGAATGTCCATAACTACTGAAGTGAACATGAAAGTAGAGCTGCAGCTAAGCAGGAGACAGATGGAGGGACCAGAATTTCCAGTGAAATTTTTGGCTTAGTTCACTCCTCATCTCAACTTGCACTTTCCTGCCTTAGCCTGAGATCCACTCTGCCAGCCACTTCTTGAAAGCTGGGTTCAGCCACCCAGCTGTGCCTCATTTCGAGAGTCTCAGGTGGAGTGATGCTCTGCCTGCAAAAGCTGTGTTGCTATAGACACTCCCCTGGGGAAAACAGAGCAAAAGATTACTTTTTTTTGCCTTCCCCTTTGCAAGCTCTAATGAGGTGGAATATCTGGGAGAATCCAACAGTAAAAATATTTCTGAGTTGAAACAAAAAAGAAATAGACATCTTTTCTTGAAAAAGTTCTTTAGGCCTTTCTTACAAGTGATTAAAAAGTATATTCCAATATTACTACTTCTGCTAGTTATTCTTTTCCAACCCAGTTCTCTTACCCTGATACAGAGCAGGGACTAATGACTAAAGTGACTTTCCCTTTCCACTTCTGTATCCAGGGTCCATGCCAAAAGGGTATAACATCTCTTGTGCAGTTATCATATGCCACAGTTTAATCCTGATTCAATGTGACAGCAAGATCCTTTTCCTTCTGTCGTGGTATTCTGCCTGCTGATGTCACTTTGTATCCCCATTCCACCTTTCCTTCCCAGCAGTTCCCTGGGCTGTGTAGGTACAGAGCTCTGCTTGCATCCAGCCCTGCAGCTGGAGGAAGGTACAGGTCTTTTCTGCCCTTGTCTGTGACAGAAGGACATGGTAATTAATTCTGGAGACCATCAGAATTTTCCAGTTATTTTGTAATGCTGTCTTTTTTGATTTTTTGTTTTGGCTTTTTTTTTTTTTTCCCAAATCATCTGCTGACAAAATCTACTGGGCATCCAAACAGCATGTCTGATATCTTTGGTTGGTGCCAAACTTGTGCTTGTTTCTGGCTGCAGAGCTCATTACCAGACATTTGATAGGAAAAGTGTTTTCCAACAAGGGCTTCATTATAAAATATGTTGTCAGAAAATTCCTAGTTACTTATTTTTTTCTGGCATAAAAACAATAAGGTCAGTATAAGTGCAAGCATAAGAGTATATAATATTTTTTTTCATTTTCTTTTTCTCACCTTAAAATTTTCTTGAAAAATTTCCATTTAAGATTTGCATTTATGGCATTATGATGTCAATAACTTACAGTGCATATCTCTACATCATGGAGGGAAAACCTCAAGTATACAAGCAAGCACTTAACTGAATTTGTGGTGCATTTGTTCTGGAGGTTTGCTAGGGCACGAGCCTAGGCTTGTGACATATCTTGGTTTCCAGTATTACCAAAGGCATACTGGATCACCTTGGGTGCATGAATTAAATCTGCACTTTACCTACAAAGCAATAATTTCATACTTCATGTGTGAGATAAGGGAATACTGATTTGTGAAGTTCCCTGGTCACAGGGTAGCATATCTGATTCTGTTTTAAACATGAGCTATTAATCCCTTTTCTGATTCTGGTGGGCTCAGAGTGTTATAGTGATAGCTCAGCACTGAGATCCAACATGGGGAAAACACTGGTGACTACCAGTGCTGTCACTCTGTTTAACCATGTAGGTGGGGGTTGTGCAAACAGGCAGCACTAAACCTGTCTACAGACCAGAACTGTCATTTTTAAACTTATCTTTGCCTTGTCCTTTTCCATTTTTCAGGTTGCCTGTTCACTCCCTTCACCCCTACATCCCTCCTAAACATCTCTTTCACAGCATCTCACAGTGGTTTTGACCCTCTGTGGGTACCCCACTCCCCACCTCTGCCTTCCCAGTCCCACCTGTCTCCAGCTCTGGGTGCTCTGTGAGTGCCCCACAAATGGGTTTATTTCCCTCCTCCCAGCCTTGCAGACATACATGTTGGTGTGCTGCTGCCCTCCTGCCAACCCCATATGCCTTCACAGATGTCTCGTGCCCTTCTTTTGATCCTCTTTAATGTCAGGGAACATAAACAAATGCAGACTTCTCACTGCTCTGGGCTAGGAGAGTGGACCCTGGGAGCCTTTCCTGGGCATGCAGCACCATAAAGAGCTGCTTTGGCTTTTTATGACTTGGGGCTGATGGAAAATTTTGTTTTCCTCTCAGTTCTTCTCTTTTTATTCTCACACTGTCAATTATCTAGGAAAGATTATTCCATTCCATTCACTGTAAGTACACAAATCTCTGCTAAACAAAGGGAAACTTCACAGATCTTTGGATGGTGGACAAGGTCTGAAATTTTTCAGTTAACTGTAGTGTGTGAATTTATACATCATTTTGAGATTTATTTTTTTTAATTAGGGTTGTAGATTTTTATACTTAGGAGGGGATGGGTACCTTTGTAGATCCTTCTTTTCATGGAATAATTCCATGTGTTGTTTGGTTGTTGCTTTTAATTACCGGGCAAAAAAATGTGAACAGAACTCTGTATATCCCTCTGAGTAGAATTAATCTTCTGGTTATGAACCTGCTCAAAATGGATATATTCCTAAAAACCACAAAAAAAAAAAAAACAAGGACCTTTGTGGTTTGTTGGTTTTTGTGTTGGTATTTTTTTTCCTTTAAGAAATGAAAGAACAATGGGTAACTTTTACAAAGTGTTAACAGAGATATTTGGGTTGTGTGAAAACAGTGATTGCTGTTTATCCTTAATAATTCTTTGATAAACTTTCTCCATTTTAAATGAATTATGTGTGAGAGAAGAACACTTCAGGAAGACAATAATGAGCCAGTGCTACAGCTCTTCCCCCATCACCCTCCCTTCTTTCAACAGCCTGCAGCATATCTATATGAAATTTGTATCTTTTCCTTATTCCTTTCCCAGTTTCCCCCAAGTATGCACAGGGATGAGAATATGTTCCAGTGTCTTCTTTTGTCTCTGTCAGTGGGAAGTCGTGCTAGTCTATCTGGTCAGTGTGTCAGATCCTGTAGATCAGGAATGCTCTGTAATAAAAAGTGGTGATACTTTCCTCCTTTGCCTCTGTCTCTTGTACCTTTAATACCTGTGTGGTTAATTTTAAAGTGTGGAAATTAATTTTGTAAATCTTGTATGTCTTCTGGGGTTAGTTTGGTGGGATTTATGTCTTTTGTTTGTTTGTTTTATTTTTTAATTTATTGTTGTTGTTGTTGTAGTGTTTAATAAAAGAGGAACTTGCCTAAGGAAAGAAAAAAAAAAAAATGAAATTTAGACTGTGCAGACAAGAGACCTGGGAAAATAATTTCTGAACTTAGGAACCCATTGTAGCAATTATGTAAATCTTGTACAGTATGGTCATGTTTTATGTAAGTACAGTAATAAGGAAATTACTTGAGCAAACCAGTATCTATTCTATTAGTGTCTTTTTACTACATAAAATGCTGTTTGTGTCCTTGTAAATTAGTCTTTAACTGCTGTGTGTCACAACCATTCACGTTTAATGCTAATGAATCGATAAGAAGTGTGCAGGATAGACGAGCCATTCATTCCACTGTGTTTGCTAAGAGGAAACTGGGAGACTGAGGAGCAGAAACACTGGCAGTCTTTTAAAGTTTATTTCTGAAAGCTCTGAACTGTAAATATAACATTGTCTATTTTCTTCTGTTTTGCGTTTTAGCTTTACTTCCTATAAAAAACAACATTAGAGACTTTGCAATTATTTTTAACACCCTATACAATTACTTTTTTGGGTATTTTTATCTTTTGAATGCACATTCCTATGTTGTTCTCATTTCAATATAAACATTTTCCTAATGAGTTTATTCCTATAAAACTTCAAGCTAGTGGTTTAAGGGTAAAATTTTCTTTTCTGAGGACAGTTTTCTAACTTTAAACCTGTTAGCTAGATAAATATATTTGTTGTTGCAATGGTTATCTACAGGGATATAACTAACTTTTCAGCAAAATCCATAAAATCAAAGTGTCTGAAAATATTGTGGGATTCCACTGAGGGCATATCGATGTCACTGTTTATAGGAGAATTTTATGGTTGTATAACTATCATGAGCTAAATTAAACTAGAACTTGAAAAATTGCAGTTGTAAAAAAATTCTGATATTTATGAATTGGAAAAATTTCACTTTTACATAGTGCAGAAATCCTTCAGTAACATTTTTATTATCTTAAATCAGTCAGAAATCTTTGTTTGGAGCATTTTGTATAAACCCCATTAAATCCTAATTCCTTTTAATATGTTTCCAAATAAATTATTATTTAAGAGACAGTCATCCTGCAGTTAAATTGAAAAAGATTCATTGAAGTATTGGTGCAGAGCAGATATTTGATAAATATAACATTTGAAGTGAAGAAATTGAATCCATATAAGATATATGCTGTTCTTCCTGTCTTTCCTGTACTAAATCTTGTCTTTCATTTATGACTTTCCTTTACATTTATGTCAAACAAATACTTTGGTTTTGTTTTCCATGACTTTTGCATTGTGTACAAACAATTTTATTTTCAGAGACTAAAGCATGAAATTGGCAAAAATAATCTGTTTCTATTTATTTTGTTCTGATTAGTTAGGGGTGAGCACCTTTTAAAATTTTGTCCTGTGATCAGAGACCTGAGGAAGAGAAGCAGACATGTTCCAGCTGTTATTGAATGACAATCCTATTTTCATGCCTCTTTAGACTTGTCTCTACTGAGACAAGATACTTCAAAAATACAGAGTACTAAAACATGCTTAGATGTAGTGGCTTGGGTTTTCCCCATGAAAAATGGTGCCAAGAGAAATCGCAGAAGAATTCTTATATCCAGGGCATGTCTAATCTGCATTGCTCCAGCTGCAATAAATGAGATAGGTTTAAAAAGTTATACATTAAGATAACTCCAAGTGATGACTCCAAAATCCAGCTATTAAACTGGAGAAATCAATCTAAATATACAAACACTCTGATACTGCTTATCAATAGCTATCAAATTAGAGGAAGGAAAACCCCAAACCAACAAACAAGTAACCAAAACTTTTCCTAAAGGAGAGTTATTTAGACAATATGAATTTATGAGTGCTCTAGTAATTCCACCTAAAGTTTATTACTTGTGTTTAGTTTTTAATTTCTATTTTAAAGTTCTATTTTGTTATCAGTTTTCTTTGGCAATACAGCTTCCCAAGCTGCAAAGTAAAAATGATTAAAAGTTCTAAAAAAATGCAAAATTTGCTCCTTCACATGGATTAGTAGAGTCCTGTAGCACACACTGGTCTTACTACTCTGCTAAGGCAGAAATTTGGTCTTGCTGAACACACTCTGTGGGGGTGTGAGCATCTCATGTAATTCATGTGAGGAATTTTTGTTTTAAAATTGTGTTCATGAGGATATCAGAGAATATGATGTATAAGCTCTATAAATTATATATGTGTGATGGTATCTATATCCTTCTAATTCCAATGCCAGTCTAATGAAATCATGAATCACATTTCTAATATATCATCAATATATGTGTGAAAAAAAAAAAAACATTTCCATGTGAGAAATCTAAAATATTTCATAATTATTCCTATAGGTCCAGGGTGAGTTCTTGATTAAGAAAATGGAATAAACATGCTGCATTCAAATACAATGTACAAAATGTTTTTATTCTGGTCAAAATCTAATTAAATCTGCGAATTTTCATATTGCTTCTTTCTTTATAAAACATGATATATTCCCTGTTAAAATGTATTTGGTATCAATTTCACATAAGTGGTATTAAGTGATACTATTAAATTACTGCCTACTTGAATCTGGCTCTAAGTATGAAGAAAATATTCTTGATTTTGTTCTTACTATGTTTTTTCCTGTTATTTTTTAGAAAATTTACTTTTGCAATTTGAGCTCTATTTGGGTTATCCTGAATATTGTTATTGCTATTATCTTTCAACCTGAGAGGGTAAAAGAAGAATTGTTTTCATGGTTTTAATTTTGTTGTAGTTTCATGTCACTGTGTCTCTCCATTATTCTTTACCTCTTTAGGTTGGCTTTGTGTTTTTTTCATACAGGAACATGTATGCCATCCCTTTTTAATTTTCTTGCAGGCACTAATAAATGTGTAAATTTAATCTCCACCTTTTGTGGTAACTCAGAGTTTTCATCCTGTTTATCTTATAGGAACAAGGTGTACAATAAAATACAGGAATATTTAGTAGTACTGAATTCTGATAGCAGTGTTTGTAAGCTGAAAGACATCAACATGTTTTCTGTGCAAAATATATCTTCCCAGGTTATGAAATTGTGGCAGAATATCCACATATTGTATACAGGACAGAACAAAACCCAGTAATGTCTGGTGAATGCTTAGATCTGATGAACACTGAGAGGAACATTCTGGAAAATATAGTTTGGTCCAAATGTCAATGCTTTCTTGTTGCTGTTAGTTCTGTGCTGTTTTGGTGTATTGCAGTGTAGGACAATACCACAGAGGAATATTTGGTTGTAAAGAACAAATCAGAAATATATGCAGATGAGCTCTCTAACCTCTTAATCATCATAAAATTGCGACAGCGTAATGGGGACAGTTGAGAGTGTGTGTGTGAATTTATAGCAGTATAATCTTTTCTGAAGTGCAGAGCAATCTATCCTCTAAGACTAATTTAAGAAAATATTGTGCAAATGCACGTAACAGCTTCCAAGCACTTCCATCCTGACTAAAATGAAACAAACGCTTGTACTGTGAGTCCAATGAATTAGTCAAGTTTTTGCCAGAAACCTATATTAGGATTAAAATATTGTTTTAGTAAAGGAAAAATAATTTATTTTGTACATAGATTTTCTTTTTTCTTTACTTTGTGTAGCTTTCTCTTTTTGTCTCTTCCACTGCATTTGCTTTGGTCAGGTCCACAAAAGGGCTCCATGACTAAAGCAGAAAATCTGGATTTGGCTTAATTGATTGGGTCAGAATTTTCATAAAGAATTAAGTATTTTCTGTTCTTTCTAATTCAGTTTTCTCTAACTAGGCTGCATCAAGGCATTTGTTCACACAAAATTAAAAAGTTGAAAGGACCTTGTAATTGATGATATGTAATATGTCAGTTTCATTCTTCAGCTTTCTTGTCACATTGGCTTGCCAGTCTTTGTGTTCAGCTTATCTAAGTACTGTTAAGTGAAATAAAGCATTTTTGTGAAAAGATGATGTGTCCTAAACTAGTTGTACCAAACTGCAAATAATTTTTGCTCAATTTTTTAGCCATAATCATCTTAAAAACATTGGTATTTGGGGTTTTTTTTTGTTTGGTTTTGGGGTGGTTTTTTTGTTGTTGTTGTTGGTTTGGTTTGGTTTGGTTTGGTTTGGTATAGTTTTGGGGTTTTTGGTGGGGTTTTTCTTATTTAATCTTTTATTTGATATGTCTTATTTCCTATGTCAGAGAATCTGACTACCAAGTGTTTTTCCCAATTCCTATAGGGATTGATTTGCTGTGAATGCTGCAGAAAAGGAGGAGTTTGTCAGTTTTATTTGTTAAAATTTAGAGATTAAAACACACATGATGAGTTTTTTCATCAATTAGTCAAACAAAGGAAACTTTCCCATTAAATTATACAACAACAAAGATTTTACAATTTATTTTTGGCTCTGAATGTGCAATCATTTTTACTGGCCTTTTTCCAGGCCTTCTCAAAACACATAAAGCTGTATTGTCAAAGAGAAGATGGTAATGTCAGTGTCTCGATGAGAATTTCCATTAGTTCATCCAAACAAATGTAAATCAATGTTATTATTTGCTGCAGCTGAATGTATTCCATACCTGCAGCTCATACTGATAGAGAAATATTCTTTTATCCTGCTGTATCCTTCAATCAATTACTCTCATCTCTTATGATTTCCATATCATTCTTAATATTGATTAAATCTCCTGGAAGGATTTGCTCTTTTCTAAAGCATCAACACGAAGCTTTTCTTTCAATTTTCACCCTTCTGTTCATCCTGAGATGCATGCCCTGATGTGAGCGTTTCAATGAATAATTTAAGTAGGAAACAGGTGAGAATGGTGCAGTACTAAAATGGAAACTGGTTTTAAACAGACTAAAACAACTGATGCCTCATCACTTTCAAATTGCAGAACTACAGAAGTACACTACTCTTCCACATGGCAATTTTCTTCACATTCACCAGAAAATCCATGGTTATTGAATAATAAAATGTAACTCTACATTTAGACAGAAGGTATAAATCCATCAGTTCTGACAGCTAGAAATGGGTCTCTAAAACAAAGAAATTTTGAAATTTTGAACATACATTTGAGTGATTTTAAAATAATTAACTAATGTCCATATGGTTCATAAAAACCCATTCAATGCATGATGGCTTCTGAGGGGTGAGATAACATTTGTTTCCACTTCACATGGATTGCAAATATGCTCAATAGTTTTACATTATATTTAAAGAAAAACAAATATATTAAGACAGAATTTGTTTTAAAATCATGTATCAATAGTTTCAGACCTTTTTAAACCAAGCATTTAAAAGAAATCTGTGTGAGAAAAATTCTGCCTGGTAGAGTCATTGTTTAGCTCCTTATTCATGTATAAATATTGATTGTTTTAAAAAAATCAATAAAATAGCAAAAATAGCAAAGACCAATGGTCTCCCAATTGGTTTTAAGCTATTAAATGTCATTTAGCTTTAACTATATTTTATAGTTATCAAACCAGAGCTACAATACACATTAAACTATTTGTCAATAGCAATTTCCCCAGGATGGAGGGTCAAACTTTCCTTCACTTTAAACTAAAATGAGTCTTGCTGTGTCTCAGATGTAGAGTCACTGCTCCAACTGATGTGCAGTAATTTACATGACAGGGTTTGGGATCCTGTTATGCTCCAGCCCACATCAGATGTTCCAGTCAGAGTGCCTGGAATCTTTCTCCTACTCCCACTTTCTTCATGACTAATATGAATATTGGGCTGCACAGCATCCCCATGTCCTTCATTTCATGGATGGAACTAAAAGGGAAAGCCATAAAGCACTTGCTAGTAGAATTCTGCTTGGAAATTGAGAAAATACATGGCTTAGATTTAGTTGGGGAAAAAACTAAGGTGTGTGAAGGAATGCAGGTGTATTTAAATTCTGGCTGCAGTGACACCATCAGAAAGGAAAATTCAGAAATTTTCTGTTACAAATAAATTTAGTGATTCTGGGACATTTGTTTATGCAGTCATCATAATTGCATAATTGCATAATTGTGTATTTAGTCCATGTTGCCATTACAAAGAGGAGGTGATGCAGCAGTCAGCCTCATGTGCTGTATCTTAGGATACACTCTGTGATTGTATTACATGTTTGTTACAAAATCAGAGCCTCAAACATACAAAGAATGAATTGTTATCTAAGTGGAAATAGAGAGGCACTCCTGTTGTCCATAATGTCATGGACTATGCTAAGATACTTTGCAAATTACAAAAAGTAATTTTTGTTGAGGGCAGAGGTGAGTTTTTTTGTTATTGTTTTTTGGGTTTTTTAAACTGAAGTACTTGCAAAATGCAGAATTTATGGCATCTCATGTTCTTTAAAAAAACCCCTTGCAAATAATATAAAACTGCATTTTGCGTTCTTTGATTCCTGAGAGGAAAATAGTGCTTTTTGTTTGCTTTTTCATTCCACTGGAATTTATATAAATCTTGATGCTGTACTTGATTATTTCAATTCTATCAGACAGTTTGTACCATTATAATGTATTTCTCATCTAAAAATGAATTAATAGCTTATTGTCAT
The DNA here is from genome assembly GCF_963513975.1 of Fringilla coelebs. Classification (NCBI taxonomy): domain Eukaryota; kingdom Metazoa; phylum Chordata; class Aves; order Passeriformes; family Fringillidae; genus Fringilla; species Fringilla coelebs. The sequence continues at coordinate 12,202,922 of NC_140029.1, read as the reverse complement.
TACAAAGAGAAGGTACAGCACTTTACTTGGATTCATTTTTCTTCACAGATGATTAACACAGAAGCTAGTATGTGGGTAGGCCTTGATACTGCTGTGGGGGTTGCTTACTCATTATCTCAACATATTTCTGTCAATACCTTAATGAAGGACCCTGCAGGATGCACCACACTGCTGGTTTTGGCACACACTCTCTGCTTTTTTAGTTTGAAACTGCAACACAGAATGTAATCAAAATGCCACTGCATCTCTAGGTGCCAGTGAATAATAAGGGTTAACATAGTTTTGAATTTTGCCTACTTTTAGGAGCTAATAAATAGTGGAGAACCACCCATCTGGTGCTGTCAGTCCCACAGTGTATGCCTACATTCTGAAAATAAACCTAGTTTAAACTAGATTATTTTGGAAATATACAGATGGAGATTTCCTTGAACTTCCAGCATCTGCAGAAAGAGAAAACATGAGTTCTTGTGATTTCAGTCAGTCCATTGGAACAGAAAATTCCTACTAAGGTTTATTTTTTCACAGTTAAACAAACTGTGCTGAGGTCTAGAGCCAGCAGATGAGTGCCATAATCTGTCACCAGCCGGTGAATTTTGCACTGTGAAATAATTTTATGTGAAAAAACCAAACCTTTCTTTTACATTTTCATATGCTCCCTGTGTTCCCAGGACTTCATAAACATTATTTCTCTAAATGAGTTAATATTGGCTAAAGAAATATTACACTGATTAGAAATTAGGTACATCTCCTTTACTGTGTAGGAGATCTTCTCTGCCTCTCCCCACCCATCATTTTTCCTTTTATGTCCTCAGCTGTACTCCAATAGGGTTTAGCAGGTTCTGCAGACTAAAGAGGAGACATCTCAGTGTTTGATTTTCTCTCTCCACACTTCTTTTCAGCCTCTTCTGCTCCTCTCTGCACTGCAAGGTTCTTTAATTTTGAAGTAAAGTTGTTTTGAAACACCCCAGAAAATGATACCCACCAAAATATACCTGTTATCTCTGCAATATGAATGAGCCTTCTTGGTAAAAACTTCATTAGCTGTAGCCAAGAAACACTATTGAAGTGTGAGGGTTTTTCCCCATTATTTCCATTCTGGTCACACTCAGATCTTGCAGCTCCTTGCACCTGACTGGAGAGCTGTGATGAGCTGTGAGCTGCACTCAGGTGTCCTGATGGTGTCATTGGCACCAGGGATGAGGCAAAGCAAGCAGGCAATGCTGGCTTTGTTTAATAGCAGCACATCGCAGTAAAGTGGATTACGGTTCATCATGGCTGTGGGATTTTATAAATGAAGGAGTAATATAACTTGAAATGGATGGGGGGTTTTATGCATTCTCCAGAAAAGATTATCCAGAGATTATATCCTGCAACCCTTGCTGAAGGTTGTTTTATGGTAAACGAGCTGGGGAGCTTTACAACATAGTTTTAATATAGATAAAGTACAATTAAAAAATTTACTATGAAAATAGCTCATTATGTGGTAAACTTTTGCCATACTACCATGCATAAAATTTTATTGTTTAGCTGCAGCAAGAGAAGAGAGCTGTATGAGCATGATGTCCTTAGTTTATCACTTCCACTTTTGAAATTAGTCACTCTTTTCCCCTGCATTCCTCAGCAAGACTTCAGCAGGAGAGGATTGTAGGAACAAGCTACAGATGCAAAAAAGGCTGGAGAGAACTAATAGCATTTATAAAATTCCATTACATAGTTTCTATTATAATTTGTTATACTGCAGTGAATTCAGAAATTAAAATTGGAGTTAGGTTCGGTTTGCAAAATGAAATGTAAGTCCATGGGGCAACATAACATGCATAAATATATAGACATGCACACACAGTGATTACTTCTTGCTGAATTTCCAATGTACCATCATAGTTGAGAGATTTTTCTGTAGCTATAATAAAAGTTGTTCTAGACAGGCTCATTGTTTTACTCATTGGCATAGAGATGAGGAAAAAAAGAAAAAAAAGTAAGATGGCACAAAATTCAGTGGGGTCATCATGGGCAAAATTCTAAAAAGTCATAGTAGCTGAATAAAGTCATGACTTGCATCTTCCCTGGTTCCTCTCCTGTACTGTAGATATGCTCTAGGTCTGCATACAGATTGTAACAAAGTCCAAGTATGACAGGGTCACCCATAAAGTAAAACTGGATGCCTAAACTCAGTGCACTTTTGTAGGGTTTATTTGAATTTTTAAAATTATGACATGAATTAATATCCTTTACATGAGTCTCAGAGTCCTTCAAAAGAGTAAGAGTCCTTGAAAGAGTCCTCCAAAAACAAAGACATTTTCTGCAATCTCACCATGTTTTCTGCTTGCTTGTTTTTCAAATTTAATCTTTCCACCACTCACTTTAGAGTCATGCAGCTTATTCAGCCTTAGGTTTTGTGGTGATGGGGAAAGTCTCTTACATTTCAGAATTACCATTTCCCTTGTCTTCATTGATTCAGGGTGAGTAAAATGGTAAAATTAACAACATCATCTTGGCCAGAACAGTATTAGTGAGACTTTTATTAATACATTGGTCCACTGTAAAGTCAATGCATTTTTTTAAAATTATAATTATTTGTCTTCAATTAATCAAATTTTGGAATTAACTGTATTTGCTAAGGGGGTGTAAGCAAAACAAAAACCAGCATTCAAAAAAGTTCCTGAATTAAAAAAAAAAAAATTATGTCAGACACAAATGGCAGATAAAAGTAATATTGCCATTATGTCTGTCTCTCAGGCAGACATCATTCCTTCTCAGTAAAACTGCTGCATAGATTTTCTTCTGTCACTTTTCTAATGATCTTGCAGAGTTACATTTCTGCAAGAACAGCTGTCACTGACCAACAGCCAAGGGGACAGTGGTACTGCTGAAATACCTGTCTTGTGATGAGCATCCCAAGTAGCTATCCTGTGTCTCCAGACTCTATAATTTCACATTTGGAATCAGTAACTCCAATCCAAGTGGAACAGCAAAAGCACCAGACAGCTAGAAATACAATTTAGAAATCACTGGGTTGTTTTTTACAAAATTTCCAAAAGACAAGTACTGCAATTTAAAAATACCTAATCTAATTTATTGAGAATTTGGTTTGGGAGGCAGTTGCCTCTATGAGACATAAACTGACAATTTATAGGCTTTTAGCCAACACAATACATGGTTCATGACACAAGCTCCTGTCACTGTAAGCAGTAAGAAACAAAATATTAATTGGTCATAGCAGTAAACGTGGATTGATAACCTTTATGATAGTCAAAAAGAGGATTGATGTTTCTAATACTGATGCTGTTCAGTTGAACTCTGAGGGCAATGCTTATGAGTAGAACTAGTTTCAAAATAGGGTTAAAATTTAAAAACAACACAGTTAAAGTAAATTTTGGTTTGGCAGGGGAATTTGGGAGATTTATGTAGCCTGACCTCTACACAGAAAGCTCCACAGTGACAGGAACTTTATTGACTACAAATATTTGGTGCATGTGATGACAGTCAAAAACCATCCTATTTTGTTTGGGTTGGACAAAAGCTTGTACACAGACACATCTTTGTACACTCTGTCCAGTCACACTTGGTCCTTCACTTGGGTTAGACAACTCTACCAGTAGCATCCCAATACATGCAAAACATTGATTTTTCAAATACTTCAGTACATGTGTCATAGTTCAGATACCACAAATCATGTGGTCAAAGAGGGTTTCACACTTTCAGGAGTGTAACAGCAGTGATATTTTGCTAAGAGGAAAGATGCCAGTGAATCGACATTGACAGCATTGAGAATTATAGCAAAAAATAATTAATTACTCATGTTTTTATGATGATTGGAGCATGTGTGAAACCTGCTTCTAGCAGGACTGAATTTAGAATCAGGATGTACTCTTTTATCTCATCTGTAATCACTTGTTAGACATGATATAACTTACTGAATGTATTACTCTGCAAATAGGTCTAGCTATGTACCTTTGCTCTTATTATAACCATTATTATCAAATAAAATTTCAAATGTAGTAGTAATTTCAGCCCTATAGAGCACATCATAGAGAAGGATATCACTGCCCTTCAAATATGTCTGTTATAACAAACTGATTAAACAAATATCCTGAGAAAAGCATCATTAGATTTGAGAACAGAACTGGTTTCACTGGTTTTCAGAGGGACGTCAACTTTCTGTCATTCTTCTATTGCACATCAGAAAATAAACCCACTAAGTAATTTCAAACAGAGGAAAACATGCATAGATCTGTATTTTAATTGTCCCATAACATAATACAGCTATGCTGGTAATTGGCTCTTTTATAGCACTTAAAAATGCTTCAGAATCATTAGGTAATTAGTATAGTACTTACAAAGAGCAATAGTACACGAACACATAGAGAGAGTGTTGAGCCACTCAGGGATATTTTGCTTTTCAGCACAAGTATATATCTTCTTCAGAATGTATACTCTGATAAATCCTCACATTCTTAAAATGAATGTTTAGTACTTTACTGGAGTCCAGCCATTTCTGCAAATAAGTTATCTTTGTGTATTTGTAACACTTCCCCAAACTAAAGAGAAGTGTTTTTGTTAACCTTCATCTTTCATGTGTACCTTTGTTGGTTTGCCTGTATGGATTGTGGTCCCATAATTTGAATGAGAAAGAAGGACTCTTAGGGGCCAGGTTTAATTTCTGTTAGCAGAGGTGTTGAGAAGAAGGCACCTTACTAACTTTGGGCTGTGCACTGACAGTTCTGTTCAGACTATAGGTGATTTGAGCAGCTGGTTCAGGTGTACCTACACCTGAAACTAATCCCTAAGCACTGGCATCATGATTGAGTGTTCATGTTAAGCACTGACCCTTCTTGCACAGTCAGATGCATACAAGACAAATGGATGGGACAAGTTTAGAAGAAAAAATTGTTCTGGAAGTCTTGTCAAAAGTGAAAACAGGCCCTGGAAAATTGTATTCTGAAGTGCACCAAGGTTTCTTTAGCAATCATGATTTGGTAGCTGGGAGATTTTTCCTGGGGATTCATGAGGCCACAAACTGGTTAATCCTCAATGACTACTATGGAGAGAAATCTCTTTGGGTTTATAAGAGAAAATGATCAATGGTCATGTTTTTAAAAGCCTCTCATTTCTACTTCTATATAGGATAGTTAATGAATACACAAGGAGCCTATTTATATTAGACTCCTGATGCTATGCAGCAATAGTTTTTTATAAGCAAAATGCAGGAAATCTCTAGATATAATTGCCACATATGATAATGTGACTTGAGCCTATTACTCTTTAAATGACTCATAATTTCTTAATACTTCAGCATTTCATTGCGCTTTTCACCACATCATTCTACAGCATGAGTGTTCCACTGCTTATCTAAAAAGTCATCAAGCCCACATCAGTGAAACAGCCCTTATTTTTAACCTGTATGAAGAACTTGAAGTACAGGAACAGAGTTGTTAAATGATTTTTCCCTTCATCAACACTTTTAATGCTGTTGACTTTGGAAAAAAAATAAAGTGTCTGTACTCATCTGCATTCCATAAGTCATTGTGTGTATAGAAGTCACCACTATGGTGCTTTTTACAGAGTTCAGCTATCATTCTGATTCAATAGAAATATAAAATATTTGTTGGATGTTGAATGTTTATTGGATGTTACTCTAAACTAGCACTTTTGTATCGTAGCTGTGGAAATACTTGATGAACAATTTCCCCCTAACTTTTCACTCTAGGGGAACAATGTGCAATGGGGAAAAACTGAAAATATTAAGAATTATTTTCTAATTCTATTCAAGTATTTGGAACATTGGGTGGTCATTCAAGGGAAATTCCACAAGTTTTTCAATTCAACTTGCTTACCTAAACATAATAACAAGGCATTTAATGGTTATTTGACAAGATAATCTACAACCACTGCATGACACTGAAATTTTTATTGTATGTATTCATTTGGGCTTTAACATAAATTATTATGCTTTGATGCTTACAATTTTGAAACTGAATACTTCACATTTACTTGTAAGTATAGATAATTGTATATGGGATATAAATATAATGCATGCAATACATTCCATATACTTTACAGGAGGTGAATTATTACTGCTGTAAGTATGATAGATAACAAATACAGGGTTGGTTTTAGCAAAAGATACTCAGAGTCGTAAACAATATATGTTCCTTTGCTGATTTTATAAAAATATTACCTTTGTGGATTTCAGAATATATATTAGAACGGCGTACAGAAGAGAAAAGAATTTTTGAAAATATATTTATGGCTTACATATTGTCTGAAGTTAAATAGAGGCTAGAACTAGTCTATTCCTTTATTTAGCATAACTGACAGTCTGAAGTTGCTTCAAGAGGGAATGTTAAATAATGAATTTCATGAATTTATAGAGCTAGCCAACTTTACATCAAATTATTGAAATTTTCTTCTTTGCAACTGGCGTCACATTAAGCAGCGAAGTGGTTGGAATCCAAGTGTTTGCAGCAAAGACATACATCTTCATCCAATTTGGTTTGGTACTGAGTGCCTAGATGATTTGTGATTCAAAAACAAAACAAAACAAAACAAAAAAAAAACCCCAAAACAAACAAACAAAAAAACCCAAAAAAAAACCCACGAAAGCAACCTGCTGATATAATTGCTGACAAACAATACAACCATTTAAGTCATGCATAATGTGTGCATTATCAGCTACTCAAGACCAGTGGTGGGAGAAGGCTTTGGGTTAATTGTACATACCTTCCTATTGGACTGAGAGAATGAATTTTCTGATTTATTGCAAAATATAGATATCTTGCAAATGAGAATTTACCTAGCTACCTACGTTTTAGTATTACATATATGGATATAATTAATTTTGCAAGACTCTTTTTTTTTTTTAATTTATAAATATATGTAGGTACATGAAATAATTGTTTGCTTAGAGCTGATTGACTTTTTGGAATAAAAAGGAGAGTAAAGTTGTTACTTTTTAACTTCTCACATGAAAACTCTTATAAGATCTCTGAAGCTCTTTGGTTACCATGGCAATGGTTATCAGTTTGTCTTTAATATAGGTCATAGTAGTGTTACGAGTGCGTAGATTCAGTCTCCACAGTACGCTTAATAAAAACATAATGCTCTTCTTTTAGATATTCTGAATCGTTCCAAAAGGCGGTATTCAAGACAGAGTTCATTAGCAAATGTATTTTTAATCTTTAGCAAAGATCAGAGGTTGCTTGCAACTAATTAGCCAAATAAATGAATGTGATCTCCATGTAGTATATGGCAGCAAATTTTAAAGTAGCAAAGAAGTTAAAGTCAAGATATTTGCTATTGTTTGTATCCCAACCTGTTGATGAGTCAATGACAGTATAATTTTTCCTGGCTTTTTGATGAGGACATAATGATCTGAAGAACATCTCATCAAGTTAAAAATACTCAATCTCATCTGTAGAACCTTCTAAAAGTTTGATACGGTGTGAATCTGATAAGAAATTAGTCTTCTATCTAAGACAGGAACTGACAATGCAGCCTGGTCAACAGGGCACTTCAGGGTGTGTAGCCAGCACCTCCAGGCAGAGCTGCTGAAGGCTGTAAAAGGCTGATGCTTTCACACAGCCATGTGCAGGCCCTGGCCAGAAAGGGCAGTGGGACTCAGGTTGGACACCAGGACACAGCTCCTGCCCCAGGCATCTATTGTCAGTTATCAATATGGCAATCCTACAAAACTTGGAACCAAGCTCCCTTAGCCCAGAGCATGTTTAATTCCTCTCTGTACAGGGTGCCTGGGGCAGTTTGTGGGGAGTAAACCCTGTAAGAGATTGCTGCTTTAGAGGCTTTGCTCTCCTAGCCCTGGGGAGCAAGGTGCACCTCAGCCTAAGAGTTACTAGCTCTCAATTGCAAATAACTCCCCACATTTAAATGTCTAAGGTATTCCTGTCAGGACTTCTTACCACTGACATTCTCATAGCAGTTAGCTGTACTTCAGGCAGTGAAGAAAACTCTCTCACTAGCTTACCATTAGTTAAGCTGCAACTGCTCACATCAGGGGCATTTGGCAACTGAGATGTCATTTTAGGATTACAGCATGGAGCTACAGTGTGTTTTTAGCTGAGTGAAATAGTGGGTTTTTTAATATTTGAATGACCTTTTTCAGATCCCTGGGTTAGTTCACTGTGATGAATCATAACACATAATACTTTCAGCATTTATGATTTCAGGCTGGTAGAGGCGTGACTCCATTTGTTGCTTTGCTTACTTCTGATTCATTTCATATATTATTTGAGAATTACAAGAGAGAAAAAGTTCTTTCTTTTCTTCTAAAAGAACTCTTACTCTTTAGGAGCATATTTATTTCATGGGCCGGTGACTCAGAGAGGAAAATTTGTAAAGAAAAATGTTGAAGCAGCCTTGTATCTCAACCTTAATTCTGTAATCTTCTTTGAAAAAAAAATACATTTTAAAAATTTGCTTTGCGTCTTTCACAAGCTTGGGAGGTTAACATAGCCCTTGTGTGGGACTTAATCCAGAGTCGTTGGAGTACTCTAAAATCTCTCTGCTCTCAGTTCTTCAGAAGATGGGTTAGTTGGGTTGCATGTCTACATATACACATGATCATATATATTGTGCAGAGGAAAAATCTTTATAGACTCCTGCTAAGCCTTCTGACAGAGAATTCCTGTTCATAGTGAGTGCCTTGCAAGATCTGTGGTCAGTGGTAGAAAACCATGTATTAGAATTCATATTTGACCATCTTTCAGAACCAGTCAGTGCCCTATTTGTGATAACCCTTCCTTAAAATGTCTGATTAAAAAGCTGTTGTGTCTGTACCTGCACACCTCTTTACTGGGATTTCTGGTCTGTGCTTCCCCACCCCTCCAGTGAAAGTGTGCTACCAGAACAGATACTAAAGGTATTGGCTTGGTTTGGTCTGACCTCTAACCTCAGATAGGGTCTCTTTAAAGAAAAAACAGGGCTTGCATTTGAGCAACAGATCTCCTGAAGTCTACCTAATATATTTTGATTTTAAAATATATTTTTCTGTTTTTTAATTATCTATAAAATTTTAAAAAATCCTGAAAACACCTGTTCCTAACACCTAACACTGACTGCACACCAGGTAGGGATAGTTGCTGATGTTAACAATTCACAAGTCCTTTCCCTTATATAACCCCTTGGTTATTACAAAGCAGATGAAAGTATCTACAGCTGAGTGCCCCAAGAATTTTTTGTGGATGTGCTGGTGACATTTTCCATCAGTGCCATTGCTGTGAATATCAATGATAATATGGAATTGGGTTTTAGGTCGAACAGGAAGCACATTAGGTTTTTGATCTCCTTTGTTTGTTGTTCTGTTCTTTACTTGCTCTGACTTGCTTTTACATTTGCATTTGACATTTCTATCCATAATACCTATGAAATTAAGGTCGAAGTTTTAATACAGACAAGAAGCACTCTGATAAGCTTTTGCATTTCAGTGAAAGAGACAACATTATTAGACAGGAGGTTTTTGCCTTGCCCTCCCCCCTCCAAGAAGAAAAGACAAAGGTCAAAAGTTGCAGTTCTGTCTCTCTTCTCTGAGCAACAGAAGGAAGGAAACTTCATGTTCAAGACTGTAATCTGTCTGCTTAGAAGGAGAGGTTAATCTGATAATAATTTGTTTGGACAGGATTTCTTTGTGTTTAGATTAATTGCCTCATGAAGTTAGAGAAATCACGTCTTCAATTGCTGCTTAACTTGAAAGAGTAAGCAAACATGCAAGCTTAATGTACATTCTTGTGAATGTTGAGACTAATAAAGTATATATGACTTAGGAAAGGTTGCAAATATAGACAGACTGCAACTGGATTTAATTCAAATAAATAAAATTTTGACTAGTTCCCCTTGCAGCAATTCCAGATGAGACCAGATCTTAGAATACCACATGAAGAATTTGAATAAATAACTTTTTTGATGTGGTTTTATTCTGATGTTCCTGTATTGCTCAGGAACTTGCTCTTGCTTACACAGCCCCATGATATTTGCTACACATATTTATGAATGAGAAGCACATTGACACCCATCACTGTATGTCCCAGGTGTCTTAACAAGATAAATACTTTCAAAATACAAATAAGTTTTTATAAGTAATGCATGAATTGAATATATATTTTTTAGCTAAAACAGAGATTATAAATTCTTATGCAGAAAAATATATGTTGTGAAAAAAGGTGACTTTTTTTTGAGGAAGTAATAATGCATTTAGATGTCATTTCCAATTTTATAAGAAGATTGAATAATTTTCCTGATTATAATTTTATTTGGAGGAAACTATAGAGGGAGGTAGAAGGCTGTTATTAGTTGCAATTTGTCTGCCTGTGAATCAATAAATACTTCAATTGTAAAGAAAACTTACATTAGTTTAATGGCAACTTGGTCCTGTTTCAGAAAATATAAGTGTAAGCAAAACCCCAGTTTAATTTTGCTGCTGAAAAAGCCTATACCATTGTATTTAAATTTCTAGGAGACATATTTGGTCAATAACTGTGAAACTTTAAATTTAATATATTTTGTTGTTTGTCTGGTTTAAGAGATAAACAATTTTATGTATTAAATGCTAAATAGATTTAGGTTCCAAGCTAGAGAGGTGTTTCAGATAGTAATGAATTTTTTTTCCAAAGGAAAATGAAGCTTGTGTGTTTTCATAAAAACAAAGGATACAGGATTTCATAGGAAAGCAGGTGGTGTTCAATATATTCATTATATGCCTGGAAAGAAAGATGAAGTAGGAGGTGAAACAGATGAAACAATGACACAGGTCGCTGTCTGAGACAGCTTATTCAAGGCAATAGAATTATAATTCAGTAAATTGTGGATTTTCTGATTTGATTTTTAAATTTTCAAATTATATTCACTTTCTTCTCTTCTGCGTATTTCCTAGGATACTTTGCCATTCTGAATATCCATACTGTGCTTTGGTACAGAATATCTAATTTAAAGACAGCACTTGTTATTATATTTCACCTCTACATGAAGTCAACAAGAGAGAAACATACTTTTTCAATAGAAACCTACATCACAGCATTTTTTTGCTAGCAGCTTATAATGACATCTTTACATTATATTACTTGGCTTTTTATTAATAAATCAAAAGGAAAGAAAAACAAGAAATGTAACTGTGTCCTAAGAAATTTGGTGGTTACTACAGAGTTGGAAAAATCTGTCACAAATAGCCATTCTTTAGTATGGATGCATTATTAATTCCATAATACTTTCTTCTTTTTTTCTTCTTTTTTCCCCCACAAGTAAATTTTGCATATTTCATAAATAGGTAGGTAGGTTTTTTTGTGGTTAATTCATTATGTGAACCAAGAACATTTTGCATTTTCATTTTCCACATGCTTTTCAAACAGACCTGTCTTCATTGTCATTCCATTTCCTTCTTGAGACAAAGGATTTTCAAAACGTATTCATTTTCCTAAAAATTTATTCTAGGATATTCTATACTATTAATTCCACAATATTCTATACTATACTAATTTCTATACTATTCCCCTCCCTCTCCCCAAATAGTGCTTGATGAATTGCTAGCACCAAAAATAAAGTCACCAATTACATTGCATTCTCTGAAGCTCTAGTGTGTTGCAGTGCAGGTAAGAAAAAGGGAAAGAAAAAGGGTTTCTGGAAAAGGGTTTCTGGAAAAGAGTTGTGGCTTCAGGAGCCAGGTCACTGACACAGAATGGCTGGACAGAGGAAGAGCACTCGTCCTTGATTGATGTGATGTGAACTTTACCAAAAGCATCCTCTCCAGCCATCCAGCTGAAGGCAAAGATTTTATGCATGCTGCCTCCAGCAAAATGCAAGTGAATTGATCAGGAGACAGTGGGAAGAAACTTGAGGATCAATGTAATTTGGAAAGGGTCATTAAAAAAGTTCTCGGTGATTCACACAGCACTAAGGAATTATCATGGTCAGAGCGTTAGTGTTTCATAAAACTGGCATACTTTATTATTCAGCAGTATGCCTATAGGTAAAGGTATAAATTGCTTAAATAAAAAAATAAAAGGCAGTTTAGAGGTTTAATCCATCATTTCTGTCAAGACTATACATTTTAAATTTTTGTTATTAAAATATGCAGAAGAACATGGAATCAGTCCTAAAGTTCAATTAATAAATCATGATTGTTGAAAATATGTTTTCACTGTTAGAATTTGTGGAGTGACAAGGCTATTTCAGGCAAATGCAAGACATCAGATTCTGACCTTTTACTAAACAAGCAGTTCTTGTAATTGTAATTGCCTTGGGCTAGTGAGTGCTACTATTACATTCATTTTCACAATAAGTGTACAAGTATTTGAAAAGATGTGTCATGAATCTTGAATGCCCAACTTATAATAGTTTGGTATGATTACAGCTAATTAAATCAGATGGGAAAACTGTGCTTAATCATGTTAATTACTTGCATGGAAAGATACAGAAATTTGTGGATAAAACCTATAGTGTTTCCTATATTATCACTGTGAGCTTTTTCTTTTTTCTTTAAGTTTTATATTCTGTATTGTTCACCGTTTGGGGAAACAGGGATCTCTTGATGGTTTTTCTTCATTCTAATATAGAATTATGTATTTATTTTTCATTTACTATGCAAGGATTTTTTTTTCAAACTATCTAAGACAGCGGTGCCTACCAAATAAAATTTTAAAAAAACCAACTTCCATTCCTAGTGAAACAACCAATTTTAGAGGAACTCCATGATGGTGAATTAGTTTGCTCAGTGGCCCTGTTAACTACAGATAAATCAGAAGAACAGGCTGCTGGTTTTGCACCAGCTGGCACATTGTGGGACTGGTCTCAGATTGGACCAACTGGGCCAGAGGCAGAGCTTGCTCTCTCTAAACCTGTGGGGAAGGTGTAAGCACTGCTCATGATTTTAGTGCAAGTCATCTACATCTCCAAAGAGCTGTGGGTCCTGAATGCAGATACAATTTTAAAATCTGTGGAAATTATTTTTGCTGAGAAGTTCAATGATTGAATCTAAAATATGGACAAAAATGCTGAACGGCAGGAGAATCTTTAGGAAAATGAATAATTGGAGACATTATTGGCATAATTAGTTTAATACTTTATTTATAACCAAACAATTGTCAACAGAGGAAGGACAGTGTGGGTTTTGCCCAATATAATTTTCTCAAAATCAGCATTTTTTCTGCTTATAGTCAGAAGATAACAGACAGCCTATTATATTTCCATGAATGTCCTACTTACTTTAGAGGAAAGTGTTTCTATCTCTGCTTATTGTTCCAACTTTTAGCCATCACAGAGTTACAGAAATGTTAAATTATTGTTGTTAACCCCATCTGACCATGAAAAATTTCTTTTTTTGAAATAAATATATAGCCATCTATCTATGTTTTCTGTATTAAATTCCTGTCTTTTTCCATTTGTATATGTCCAAAACACAAAAAGAAATGCACATTAAACCTACTTAAATATCTGGGAAGGATGGGAAATGCAGAAGCTAAAACATATCTGCAGACTATACAGACAGCAGTTTATACAGGAGTACAAGAGTACAATACTTATTAAGGAGGTAAAATCATCTTACTAAGTGCATCTTAAGGTGCATTTACAATAACAAAAATACTAGCATGCATAGAAATTATTTAAGAATATCTGATTGTTCTTAACCTCAAAATAACATTTTCTAAGGCTAATTAATAAAATCTATAGTATGAAATAATTCTTGAGATTAAAAACACATTTTAAATGTTCTTAAGTCTGCTGCCAATGCTCAGCTATTAATAACTTGGCTATCACTTGCAGGCAGCTTTTAGTAAGTCTGTTTTTTTCAAAAAATGACAACACTTGGCAGAGAAATTGGCCCTTATTTTCTTTGCAAAAAGTTCAGCAGTGAAAAACCTGTTTCAGAAGAGTTTGGAAGAGTTTCACACTCTCATGAGTTCCTATGTCAGAGCCCCAGCTTGAGGCTGTTCTCTCATGGGCAAAGCAGAAGGGGATTGGAACTAAGGAGCCTCCTTTCTTCATTCAAAACATCTTTATCAAAGAAAATAAGCAAGATGAAAAGGAATATTAAAATTTAATTATATAACAAACATTTTTGTTGAAGGTTCCTAGAACGGGAGCTGGTAATTTTGCCCTGTTTTGAGCAGGGGTTTTGGACTAGATGACCTCCAGGCTGCAGTTCTTTGCTGCCACACCTAGCTGTGATTCTGATATTTCACACAATAAGTGCACACTTAGAAACTTTTTGAAATATCTACATGTTGATGAGGTATTCTGATTAATGTTTGAATAGGGCTCCTGGTATTGAAAAATTTACAGTTTTTTACAATTTTTCAGTGACTCTTTTCAAAAATGTTTATTTCATGCAGGCTGCTTTTAAAATCTTTACAATATTTGTTTATGAAATATGTTTTTTGAAATCTGTCCAACATTACACTTGACAATTTTCTATCATGATTTTCTACATACTCTTTATTTTTTTGCTTTTCCTTGCCTTGTTTTTTTGGGGGTTTTTTTGATTCTCTAGTGAATATGGTTTGGTTTGATTTGAAATATATACCAAGGGTAAATCTTCTCTGTCTTTCCCTTTAAAAAATAAGAAAGTAGGAGCAAAAAGGATGTGAATATATCAAGGAACATACATTCATTGAGATTCCTTTTGCCTTCCACATTTACTTCCTAGTATGAGGCCTCCCCCTGGAATTTGACCATGTCAGGGTTCCAGAGTTCTTCCACCCCAAAAATTCTTTCAATTTCTTGTTTGTTGATTTCTGCTAGTTTGAATCTACCTGTTACTTTAAATTCAATTCTACTCTCAGAAAGAAATCCCAGAAAAATGTATCTGACTCAGCATAATTGTTATTATTTTTTATTATTTATATTTCTGTTGCTGTCATAAATAAAATATATTAAGTTCAAATTTATCACGAGTGTGGATTAAGAATACCTAATCTGTAGCATATTGATAAATATTATTGAAATATGCATGAAGGATAAAGATATACATATGCAATTGGTTTGGGACCCCACCACAACTTGATAAATTCACTTCTATCAGAATAAGTAGCAAAGCAATAATAGAGGGAAAAGCTCCAAGTGCTGAAAGTTACACTTATACATCAAGCAGATAATTTCACTAGAAATGTGTAATGTTATCATGTTTTCCTCTACCCTTCCTAATGCAAAGTGATCTTGGGAGTGATTTTCTTTCCTTTCTCCTAATTTTTTGTCTGAATACACATGATGCATAGTCCTAACACAGAAGGTACCCTCGAGTTTCCTTTTTTTTGGAGTGCTTTTTCATTCTTTTAAACCTTCATTTTGGTGGGCTCTACATTAGCAGTCTGTGATTATTTTATTCAATGACTAATTTAAATTAGTGCCCTAGAGCCTAAGCTTGCCACCGTCCATGAAGTACATCGTGTTAAATCATCTTTTACTGCATGCTCCCCAGTAATCAGCTCTGAACAACTACAGTGAGATTTACCTGAATTTATTAGACCAAAAGGAAAACTGAACAGAAGGGAAGAAAGCAGAGAACACCATAAACACAATGTTTCTCAAACTGCTTTAAAAAAGGGGGGATAAGAGTTACCTTTTACAGTTGTTTACGATTTTTTTTTTTGAAAGATAGTGTCATTATTTATTTTTCTGAACTGATCTGCGACTTTCAGTGTTTCTGTGTTTCTGCCCAGGAGTGTATGTTATGAATCGGGCATGAAAAGGACTCATGATAGCTTTTGAAAATCCTGGTGAAACCCATTTGCAATAATAAAACCTATGACATCTTACCTCTATTGTGTATGATACAATACCAGAGACATATTCCATGTGTGCCACCAACAAATGTTACAGGTAAATTAAACCTCTGACAGAGGCAATAATTTCTGGATCCTCTCTGGAAGAAGTTTCAAGGAAGAAAACAACAAATATTGTAATTATATACAGCAGAGATGTAACTCAGCCAGAAAGAAAATGTTAGAACTTTCATTATGGTTGACAAGACTTTGACAAGACTTTTGACTCTTTGCACATAAGACAAGTCTGTCTAGTTTTCCTAAATGCCAGAAATCTGTGGAGTACAATGGTAATGTGATATCCAGTGATTTTGAAGTTCCATCCAATCATGAAAATCCATCTGCATATTTTAGCAATTAAAATACAGACCTCTTTATGTTTGCTGTGGGGATGGTAAGACACTGGAGCAGGTTGCCCAGAGAAGTTGTGGATGCCCTGCTCCCAGAAGTGCTCCAAGTCAAGTTGGATGCAGCTCTGAGCAGCCTGGTCTAGGGGAAGGTGTCCCTGCTGTGTGGAAGGGGTGGTGGAAATAGAGGATCTGTGAGATTCCTTCCAACCCAGCGTGGCTCTGCGAATGTAATGCAGCAGCAGAAGGTATCAGCTGTTGTTCATTTGACTTAGGAGATCTTTTTATCTTCCTCTGGTACAGTAGCTTGCAGTCCTGTTTGTGGAGGCCTCGTGTACTAATCTTTATCGCCTAAATGTTGATAGGACTGTTTTTGTTACTAAGAATTTAAAAGTGTTAAATGGAGATGTCAGACGTTTGGACAGACTATTCCCAGTCAGTGCACTACATAGAAAAGATATGGCTATTACTGCTGGGTAATAACTTTTACTCGCCTTTTTCTCTCCTTAAAAGACCCAGAGCCATGTAACATAATAGCTACTACACCCAGCTGTTTGTGGAAAGAAAATTTGTTCTTTGCTATCAAAATGGAACACAAGGATGAAATATTTCTGAGGAACAATCCCTCAATCAATATAAGAATGAGTATTTTCTCATGGAAACAAAGTTTTCCTATTCTCTCTGTAATTTTTATTTGTCATCTGCAAAAATTGATGTACTTCTGATTTGATCTTTTTCTTTCTCTAGTTCCTTGTAGAAACAACTTCATTTCTTGTAGGAGTGTTACAGATCTACATTTTAAGGTTCCATACAGGTTTGGGGGTTTTTGTTATCTTGTATTTGAGGTGACAGCTAATTTTCTCTTTTCACTAGCATGGCATGTAATGTACCTTGAACATTCAGAGAAAAGTCAGCCATATAAACAGAAGCCAAGAGTATTTGTATGCAAAATGAGTTGTGGTGCTACTTTCTACACAGACTCTGCATCCCAGATTTCTTATCCATTTGGAAAGAGTTTACCTTGCTAGAAAATTGCATTTTCAAAAAAAAAACTTTACAGGCAAGTCATTTGTTTTATGGGGATTTAGATTCCCGCTCCTAGACTTACACAAGGATTATGGCCTCAAGTAGGATTTACAAAAGCCCAGGAATTAAACAAAGGGGATCCATAACAAGTTTTTGAGGACTGACATGACATTTGGGCTCCTAAGTATCTACACCATTTTTGGAAACTGGATGAATCCCTGGTGACATGCTGAATTAAGTACTGTGCAGTGGCATGGAGCACTAGGAGCAGCATGGATTTGTTAGCAGTGCACCTTTCCCTTACTCACCAGCACACACTACTGAACCTCTGAAATAGAGTATTTTAGCACTGACGCTGTCCTTATATGTCCTTTCTAATGGGAATCCTCTGCATGACACTGAATAGTGCCTTGTGGACAAACTCTGGAAGAGATTAGAAAATTCTAACATTTTTAACTAGGCCCTTTGCTGAAAAAGTTTGGAGTTTGCTTTACACACAGTATATACACAACTGGGGTGGATATTTTTGTGCACCAAGCATTAAATATGGTTGTGTAATCACCAGCTCTGGTAACATTTCTGCAGACCAAATGTTTATGATGTCTAATCTCTGTTTGTTGCCAAGTAACCGTATGATATGTGCTAATATAACATCTGCCATACTGGGATTGTAGACAGAGCTTTATTTAAAGCTTGGCACATTAAATGGACAATATGTATCAGAGATTATTGTTCTCAGTCATGTTCTTCTCCCTCTCCTTACACGGACTGTGTAACTTTTTGAGGTTTTCATGTCCTATGGTAGACCTTGATTTCCTACCATGTTGAGAACCAGAAAAGGTGTGGAAACAAAAACTGCACAGCTGAGACTTCAGACAAGATTTGTATAGAGATAATGCAAACCTGAAGTCCTCTGTGCCAGGGTGTCTGCTGTTACAATGGAAGGATCTGCACACACAGTAAAGAACCAGGCACAGCATCTGTATGATCAGCTTTGGAGCTCTACAGTGCAATTGGCATGGCACATCCCCCATCCCACCTGCTGCACAGACACTGAGTGCTCAGGATACCCAGGCTTTCTAAACCTGATTGTACAGTACAAATATTTGCTGAAAATTATATGACAAGTGGAGATCTGCTAGAGATATTTTGGTCCAATCATCTGCTTAGAACAGAGAGGGCAGGCAGCTGAGGGTTATGTCCACTTGGGTTTTAAATCTCCATAATGGAGACAATAAAGTATCTCTGTTCCTGTGGGTCAATATTTTTCTTATGTTTAAGTGGAATTTCCTGTTGTTTTTTTTTTTTTTCTCCCTGTGCCTCTTATCCTGTCCCTTACCTTGAGAAGAGTACAATTCTGTTACCTTGACTTCAGCCATCATGGCTTTTTAGACATGGACAAGATCCCTTTGAGGAATCTCTTCTTCAGGCTGAGCAGTCTCAGTTCTCCTGGTCTCTCCTTGTCTGAAATGCTCCAAGCCCTTGGTCCTCACTGTGGCCCTTCACTGCCCTGTATGTTGATATTTCTCTTGTGTGGAAGAGTCCAGAGCCAGACCCAACACTCCAGATGTGTCTCACCACAGCTGAGAAAGGGGAAGAATCACCCTCAACCTGCTGGCCATGCTCTGCTTGATGCAGCCCAGGGTGCTGCAAGAGCTCGGCGCTGGCTCACAGCTAACCTGTGTTCTGTCAGTCCAAGGTCCTTCCATGACCATCTGAGTTCAGCTGCTCGGCTCCAGGCCTGTATTGAAGTTTGGGATTATTGCTCTCCTGGGACAGGACTTGGCAATTCACCTTGTTATCTTCATGAGGTTCCTGTCAGTCAGACCATTTCACTCCCCCTGAGTGGCAGCAGCCTTTTTGGTCATTGACCACTCTTCCCAGTTTTGTGTTCCATTATCCAGATCGCTAAAGAAGTGCTGAACCAGCGCTGATCCCAGTGGTACAGGCTGACCCAAAATCTTTGTGCTGCTCATTGCAGCCCTCTTAGTCCAGCAATTCACTCAGTTTTCAACCCATCTCCCTATCCACACAAAAAGTCCATTGAGTTTGTCAGTGAGACAAAATCCTTTCAAGCCTTCCCTAAGTCAGGATAAACAGCATCAGCTGCTGTCTGCAGGTCCACTGAGCCCATCATCTCATCACTGAAGGTTACCAGGTGGGTTAAGCACAATTTTACTTTTGTGAATCCATGCTCACTAGTCTCAATCATCATCTTGTTCTTAATAATCTTGGTGATGGTTTTCAGGACTGTTTATTCCATCATCTTCTTAGGGATCAAGGAAAGGCTGTCCAACCTATGCTGCCAAGATGTTCCTTCTATGCCTTTCTTGAAGATTAGGAGTGATATTTGCTTTCTTACAGTCCAAAATCTCCCAACTTAGAAGCAAAACCCTTGTCTCAATGGAGTAGATGAAAAAAAGCTGCCTGAGAGGATAGAAAAAAACATCTGCACTCAATGAGAAGTACAAAAAGAAAATAAAAATCTTCTTATTGTTCATGAAAGTGGATTTTTTTTCAGTTTTTAGGTCACAAGAAATGACAGTATATCCAAATTCCTAGCAGAGCAAAGACAGATTCAGAAGACTAAATCACTGAAATTACTTGGAGAACAAAGTAATTGCTCTAATCTTACAGGTCTAAGACAGAAACTGAACAGAGAGAATGAGAGCAGGTCACTTTTTAAATCAGATGATTTTTAAATAGAGCAACAGAATTAAAAGGTTGAATAAAATTCTAGAAGAAAAAACTCTATGAAATATGGAAAATATTTAATTGCAAGGCCTTTAAATGTCAGCTCACTGGAAGATTTGAAGTGGTCAGGGTGCATAGGGTCCTCTTGTCTTTACAAGGCCTCCTCAGAGGCTGAAAAATCTTACTTTGAAATGTCAGCATTATCAGCAGATTTAGATCAGATTTAATTATTTTAAAAAATATACAGTATCTAGAATTTGTTTTCAAAGGTCATGAGCTAGCGTATATCCAAGAACTATCTGCCTAACTCCAAAAACAGGAAGAAATAACAAAAGCAAGGCAGGAACAAGTTTCCCAATATTACCATTCATTTCCTAAAATCATTCTTCTACTGATGCTGCCTTCAATGGAGTACCTTAAAGAAAAATCTCCTTGGTGGAAATCACCTGGGGATGTTGGTCAACAGCAGCTGAACATGATCCAGGTGTGCCCAGGGAGGCCAAAGGCACCTGGCCTGTGTCAGCAATAGTGCACAGCAGGAGCAGGGCAGGGATTGTCCCCTGTACTCAGCACTGGTGAGGCCACACCTCAAATCCTGTGTCCAGTTTTGGGCACCTCACCACAGCAAAGGCATTGAGGGGCTGGAGTGAGTCCAGAGAACAGACATTGGAACTGGAGGTACCTAAAAGACCTATAGATGATACACCTGGGGACTTGGTTTATTGGATTGCACAGTGCTGGATTAGCAGTTGGACTTGATGATCTTAAAGGTCTTTTCCAGGTTTCTTTATGATTCAAATGATTCTAAACCACACTCTATTCTTTGGGTTTGAACTCTAAATCTGAGATAGGGTACACAAATAAGAGGCAAAAAAAAAAAAAAGGAAACGATTGCTACATTTCAGGGGGAAATTTTAACAAATGGGAAAATATGAAAATATTGAGGACAAGAAATAATAGAAAATGCTTAAATTCAATGACAAGCATGATAGTAGGGCTGAACAAGAAAATGTAGGTATCACTGAATAAATGGATTGTATAAATGAGAGATTCTTGGGGTCATCTAGAATTATGGAGTAATTGCTAAAAATATGTATTTTCTGTAGTTACAGAAGCTATAACCTTATGATACTTCCATCCCCATATTTTCTGTGTTTTAATCTAGAGATAAAAGGAAAGAGAACAGGTTAGGGTAACGATGTGAGAATGATGAATCCTTCATTCATCCTGGAATGAATCATCCTAGAATCTAGGATGATATGCAGAGAAATTTTAATAGTGTCTTGCAGAATGCTTGCTTGATGATAAGTTTTTTAGTGTGGCTTTTCTAATAACTTTATCTAAATTATTATTATTTATATAAATCTGTTTTGTTTCATGAATATGACATCTTTTCAGGTAGCCTCATTGTTAAGAATACTCTGTGTGTTTCTATTTGTTTCACAAGCCTTATACAAGAGTTATAAACACACCACTTCCCAAAAGACTCCTCTAAACAAAGGCATGAGCTAACATGTAGATACAGGAGCAGATTCCCTTGCAGGCTCCAACTGCATTGCTGCTGAATGACATGCTGGTGAGCTGCTTCATTAAGCTGACACATCAGAGGAGTTGGTGTTTTAAATGCTCCTTGATACATCATTTAATTATTTTTCTAGCAAGAGATTTTATTTTCAAAAAATGCACTGATAATACATAATCTGACTTTTTGCAGCAACAACATTCTTTTTTTTTTCCCAGATGATCTGATATCTCTAATACCCAGGTGAAGGGAAAAGTTTAACAGATCATGCAGGTAGAACAGGTTCTAGCATGACATCCTTTTCATAAACCTACATAGGAAATCTCATTTCCATTATCTTGCTTTAGGAATCAGTTTTGTACAAAAACAGTGGTGTAGTGTAGAGAAACTACAGGCAAAAGAGAAAAAAATATTTTGGATATTTTAGATACTTTATATTTGGCTTTCTGTACTATGGGTCTTTTTTTTTGTTTGGAGTTTTTTTGTGGGAGATGGTGAATCCCGTCACTATAATTAAAAAAAAAAATCTTTTAGAATTAAAGCTTTGCTTTATTCTATCCCTTTTTCTTCATAAAATCAATATATCAATCCCAAATCTGCCACACAGAAAGAGACCAAGAGCATCTCAAGATATTAGGCTGATATTTCACTCAATTGTTTAACTACATATATTCTTTTGTTCTTTTGTATTTCAAGACTGCATTAACATCTGCCATGGCAACCTTTTGATTATTTGTACTTTTTCCATGGAGATGATCTCTGGGAAATGTCACTGTGTGTTCAAGAAAACTAACATCTCCTCTGAAGTCATAGGGGTAGCACAAGTGTCACATCAGATTCAATTAGAGATGAGCAGATAATGAAAACCCCAACATCTGGCTGCATTTGCTCTTCTCCAGTTTTCAGTGTGTTGTTAATCTCAGGGGACTCACAGGCTTAAAAGATTTTAAAAGCCTTCTTGGAAATATTCTTCCCATCTTTTATATTTCATTTTAGTGATGTCTCTTCTCAATATGCATCATGAAAACTTTTGCAACCTCTTTATTGAACACAAGTTTAGCTGTTTCTGCACTTTCTTTTAGGAAGGGCTGATATTCTATTCAAAAGACTATAATGGTTGTTATTTTTGAAAAAAATGCTTATTGAAAAATTAAAGCTTATCTCCAGTTTGTGAAAAACATCAGAAGAAATGATTAGGTGTAAAAAATAAAAACCATTTTCATTTATATGCTCAAAACAGTAGGAGAATTGTTGTTATATTGTTTGGGGGGGTTTTTAATGCATGGTAAGAAGAAGACAATGAGAAAGACATAAACTGAAGGGAGAGACGTTTTTGTCTTGTAATGGAAGATTTATGGGAACGTTTCAGAAGATAAAAGCTGATCTTCAGTCAGTCATAGTAGAAACAAAGTCACATTAGACAGCTCATTTACAGTCACAAGCCTATGGCCTTGCACACATAACTTCAGTGTCCTTATATGTATCTGCCCTCAGTTTGAACTGCTTGATTCAGCATGCACACAGCAAGGCAGAATATTCTTACAGGGCTGATGTGCAATTCATGGCATATGTGACTTTAAATGATGCCCTTGTGAAAGAAAACCAATCTGAATGTAACTGAGAGTAGAGATTTAAGGTTGTTAAGTCTCAAGCAGGTATAAAAACTTCCCTTCTTATGAAAAACCTTGCCATATATTTACTTTTTAAAAGGCATTGATGTCTCTATTGATAAGTCTGAATATATAGGACTAAGCCTATATATGGAGATATAAGGAGAAAAACCAGCATCCCTGCATTGCATTACTTTTTTTTACTCAGCTCACCTTTACTCTCAGGAATCTTGGAGTTCTCAGTATCAACACTCTGGAAAATGACTGGGAAGATTAATGTCTCAAGAATATAGCTTCATACTGGACATAATTAACTTTATTGCAATCTACTGTAGACTACTGCTACTGCATTACTTCATTTTATTTTTCAGACATTTCTATTAAAACAAAGAAACCAAACATAAAAGTATGCATCCAAGTTTTTCAAGGCACTGCAATTATCAACTGGAATGCTATAGTTTTTCCTTTTATTATTATAATTACTTATGATTCCTGATATGGCCAGTGATGTCCACTTTTCATAAGGGGGCTTTCCAATGACTGTGCTTTATTTTCAGAGCCCTCTCATGACACTTTAAAATAGCAATCTAAACCCAAATCCATTGTTTTACTCTAGATTCAAACCTTCTCCACTGATGTTGGTATAAGATAATCATGCTTAGCCATGCTTGAATAAATGTTCAGATGAGGTAGCTGGAAGGGTGAGCACACCCCATGCACTTCACAGCCAGGCCAGGACAGCTCTGAGAGCGTGAGGAGCAGGCAGAATTGTGGAATGGCTTGGGTTGGAAGGGACTTCAGACATTATCTGGTTTCAGTCCTTCTGCCATGGACAGGGTCATCTTCCACTAGACCAGGTTGCTCAGGGCCCCATCCAGCCTGTTCTTGAACATTTCCAGGGTGGGGCAGCCACAGATTCCATTGACAACTTGTTCAGCCTTACAGTCAGTCTGACCTCTTGTATATCCTCCTCAGATATCCCTCCCCTGACAGAAGTACCTTGTCTTCACAATTACCTGTCTGTGACAAAACTGGCACAACAAATATTGGAGATAAAGAAACACAAGCTCAGAAAATTAGCAGGGAAGTACATGGAAATGAGGAATTCTCTCAAGTTTCTGAACACAAACCAAGAGATGGAGTCTTTTTGAACTGTGGGTTGAATTCAAAGAAACAGTGCAGACTTCATGAAAAGAACTCCATGTCTCTGATGTACTTTGATTTCAAAGTGTAGCCATATTTTCCCTTTGCATAGCAATGAATTCTTCCCCCTATTTAATCCTGTGTTATAGTTACAATATCTTCCAGGGACATGTCAGTCTTTTTTTCTAAAAATGGTCTAAGTTCATAAACATAAGAGGTTTAATCTCATTCGTTATCTCAAATCTCAGAAAGATCAGAAGGATTTTCATCCTCAAAATGTAATTTTTACTTCAATAAAACATTTGAACCAGAAAAGTCCTAAAATATATATAACTCAGACTGGACAAGAAAGGCAACTATTCCTGTGAATTTTTTGACTGGAATGAAATGTCCAGACAATAAACTGGCTTTCTGATTTTCAGACAATTCCATGAAACCTTGTCTTCTTCTAGGAAATTAAAATCTTTTGTAGTTATTTTCAAGGGAGAATCTGAGAGCACTTCATAAAACACATAAACCTAGAAAATTTTTCTATTATTAAGTTTGTGCATTTTGAGGCAGCTCCATTTTGATGTCCAGATTAGTGCTATTTTGATATACAGGTTGAATTAGGATCTCTTCATTGCATGTGTTAAAAATCTAACAGTTGGCTGGTCTCTGCAAATGATAGTGCTTTGCACAGAGAAAGTGTATGTACCTATCATGTGACCACTTTCATCTAAAGCTAAATCAGCAGCGTAGGAAGAGGACCAAGGAAGTCAGTGGCTGATGTAAAAATATTATCTTCTGGCTGGTTTCCAGCAGGGTGACTGATTGTGGTGGCTCTCACTTTCATTACCGCAAGAAAAATTGTTCAATATATTTTAAATGTACATCCAGTCTGATAGACATGGAATGTGAATTTAGCCACTTTTTTCTCTGAGCAGGATCAATATGACTGCAGCTGACTGGTATTTCTGAAGTTGTATATTAATTTTTAATAAATCTTCAGAATTAGTTACTTCACCTTTTTATTTTTTTAGCTTAAGTTTACTTCAAGTTTGACACATATTTGTTTTCAAACCATTCATCAATGGTGGTTCAGAAGTCAAACATAAGATGAGCTGTAAACTTGATTTATGATCAAACAGCTTTTCTTTAAAAGGTACTGACCTATCAACCCCCATTGTTTTTAAAGAAGAATATACCAATTTTGATTAAAATGATTTCTTGATGCTAAAGTGGTGGGGGTGGACAGTGGGGAGGGGAAGGGTGGTGAGAGGGTGGTGAAAAACAAAAGCAAAAAAAAGAAGTGAGAAGGAAAGAGAAAGAAAAAAACAAGAGGGAGGAAGGGAGAAGTGAATCCGTGCATGAGAAGATAATAATATCCAGGAACTAAGATTCTTGCCAAGAGACTTGAGAATTCCCTCATGCAAGAATAGGAACCTGAGCACTCTGTTCCTCCTGTGTGACAGCCATGTTGATAAGTACTACCTGGTGGGAAGAGGATCTTCTCTTTATATTTTTAAACATATTCAAAGGATTTTTGTTCTTTGCATACAGTACAGAACAGGAAGTGCTTTCAAATTGTAGATTTTTTTTAGGACACGAAAATTATTGCCTTTGTGCATCTATTTATAAAAAAAAGAATAAAAGTTATTTAACTGATTTAAGAGGCTAGACATAGTTGTGAGTCTTATAAATTTTGTTGGGTTCTTGCTATTTAGTGAAATTTTAGAAAGAAAGGATTAAATTATGCTTTTGCTGTTCAATTTAGTAGATAAATATAGCTCAATATATCTGCCTGAAAATAATATTGATTTTGAACAGACTCCCACATGGCTTAGTTAAGTCATTCCCCATGATTTTAAGGATATGAAAAAGTTTATAGGAGATACACAGGTCTACTCCAGAATTCCTAAACTAAATGAAGATTGCAGTAACACTGTGTTGTCCATTAATGTTGACTCTCTATAATGGAGAGTCCACCTTGAGAGGTGTTGAGGAAGCTAGAGAAATTCTCACCTCTGCATCAGTCCACTGGATGTAATATGCCAGAATGGACTTACATACATGCTCAGATTAAGAAATGGATCAAATAACAGACACTAAAGGCCCTGTTTGACTGAGGAAAAGTGTCAGATCACCTTGGAAAATTTGCTATTTAAGCACATATAGTTATTAAAATTCTTTTCCCTGCCTATATAGCTCCTATTCACAGTAGTTCCCTACAGTCTAAAGCTCTGGAATGCAGAGTACCCAAGGATATGTTTATTTTTCTGGACAGGTGAAGGAGTTTGCCTTGGGAAATATGATTGTTTATAGGACAGTCATACAACAGTGTCAGGTTGGTAGACATCTAAACAAATGCAATGCTGGGATACTTTCCCCAGTTTAGAATTTTTAGAGTTACATTTCTCACTAAATACAAACTCTTACTGGTTACAAATGTTGGTAAATACCCCTTTAAAATAAGCATATGACACAATTAACTTCTATTGACTTTGTTTTACTATCGATTAGGGAGGTTTTGTACTCCTGGGGATGGGGCAGAGTGAGCTCGAAGCAAAATGGGAGGAATGGGTGACAAAGTAGAGAACAGAGGTGCTCCTTCAGGAAGCCTTGAAAAGTTGGAGAAAATCATGAGTCTAATAAATGCAAAGGCAACTTCTTGGTCTAGAAGCAGAGCAGAACCTGGGACTGACTGAGTAGGAAAAATCTTTGCATAAATGGTCCTGTCAGCCAAGGTGGACTATAAATGGAGCATGGGTTGGGGAATCCCAACTGCACAGCTCTTGGCAAGCCTTCAGCCAGCAGGTCCAGGAGGACAATCCTTCCCAGCCCTGCAGTGCCTGTGAGGCCTCACCTGGGACACAGGAATTTTCAGCTTTTTGCTGTTCTGAAAGACTGGTGTACTGAACCAAGTGCAGTGCAGGGCCACTGAGAGGTTGGCAGCTGGAACACCCAAAGAGGTGAAATCTGCACCCACAGTGATGTTCAAAATGTGACTAGGGGAGGTCCTGAAAACCTGCTCTATTGAGCCTGCTTCCAACAGAAGTTTGGGTCATGTGGCTTCCAAAGGATCCTTCCACCTACATGCTCCTGTCATTCTGATATATCAGTTATGTGTCTAATTTATTGTTTTCAGTAGCATTTTATTTGTTAAATTATGTATTAAATCTCATAAATTAAACTGGACATTCATTTTATAACAACTTCATACTTCTGTTGAAGGATAACTTATCTCCACATCCTGGGCCTTTTCATTAAAAAGTAGAAAGCTTCTTAGAGACCCGACATACAGGATCATAAAAGTAATGTTGATCTTTGCTTAAAATGCTGGTTTCTAATCTACTTATTCATTGCATTCATATTAACTCCACAAGTTACTATATCTTTACTTACAATGAGGGAACTTTGCTCACAGTTTCAAAACAGATTTAGAAAAACAGTGACTCAGAAGACATTATCTGATGAATAATAATTGAGTTGAGAATGACAGAAATGCAAAATTAAATTTAAATTCATAGTGGATGTTTAAAAAATGGCAATGTGCTGACAAATTATGAGCCTTTACAGAGAAGTTAAGAAATGGGAATGACTAATTTTACAATTTAAAAAGAAAATATATTTTGAATCCTTTTCCCTTCCACCCACTTTAGCCTTTAAGGAAAAAAAAAAAATAGAGAAAAACAGATAAAAAGAATTAGCATTGGTGTAAAGAAAAGTAGCAAACCAGAGATTATGCCAAAAATCTTTCAGCTCTCTCAAAAGCCTGTAGTGCAGAATGATTTCCCATAGAGACTAGGAGCTGTAAGAAGAATGAACTGAGAGAAGGTTTTTGGACCAAGTACATGTGTTTTACCACTCCGCTGAATTTTGATTCATTGCTAGGTCTGATGGGTTAACACCTCTGATACCAGCTGAGTGGGTTTATGCTTTTATATATAAAATAATCTCAGTAAAGCAGAAACAAGTTGATAATGGTTCCATTCTGTAATTGTTGCAAAGTTGAAATTAATGCTGTACCTTTTAAAGAACGTTGATAATTTACTAAAAGACCAGAGGAAACAAAATGAAGAGAATGCAAATAAACTTCTCCTGCTATTCCACTGACAGGAGACAAGTGTGTTTAGTAGATTAAGCCCATACACATATGGGTATGTGTGTGTGTCAGTAAGAAAAGGAGCATTGATTTTGACAAGTTGAAGGGAACAAATATTCTAGAGCTATATCAAAATGTCAAATGTATTTTAAATCTGCGACAGCCCATAATCTGTGTTAAAAACTGAAGTATGAATTGATGTTGAAAAGCAGAATATCAAAATGTTGCAGGTGACTAGAAAAGTTGGAAATTTCCCGTGAATATTTACTACCAGTATTAAAGGGAAAAAAAATCATTCTTTTTGTTTTATATGGCAAGCACTCATCTCTCAGACATAGTAAAAAGTACACTTGCTAACAACAACAAAGGTATTAATAATCAATGTCACTTCTATGAATTGAGTAAGCAGATGTTAAATTTAGTAGAATAGGATGATTTATATGCATGCATGGTTTGAACACACTTCAACAACCTTCAGAAGGCTTTTGACCACTACAAAACTCATTCTATTCCATTATTGCATAAAGTATACTAATATAATTTCAGGGTAGACTAAAAGGTAAAAGAGAAGCCATTGTATTAGGAATCTTGACATTATTTCATCGTATCCATTCCTTGGATTTTGAAAACTTATCTAGTACTCCACTTTACCAAGTTTCAGTGTTGGGAATATCTTTCAAATAAAATTGTCATCAAATATTCTAAATTCTTTTACAGTAACTTATGTTATTTATCTTTTAATGACTATACCTTATAGAAAAGTAATTAAATATCCCAGCAAACTGAAATTCTGGATAATATTTACCAAAAGAGAAAATTGCAATGTCAGTGCATTTTCGGTTTGGGGTTTTTTTGGTTGGTTGGTTTGGGGATTTTTTTTTAGTTTTGTTTTATTGCTTGGTTGGGTTTTTTTTTGTGGGTTTTTTTTTATTTGTTTGTTTTTGTGGGGGTTTAAAGAAATTACTTTCTTAATACAAGGGCCTTTAATTTTGGTGCTACATTTACTGTCTAAGCAAAAACATTTAAGCTACTGAAGGCATGAACATTATTAAAACAAAAGGAAACCAAAGCCTTCTTGAAATAATAGGTATAAAACCAAGTCTTAGTCTACTCAGTAATAATCAGAACACTACATGTGTGAATTTCTTTCTTTTCTAGCGCCACTAACAGATAAACCACCAAAGCTTTTACACCCCCTGGAGAGTAAGCTAACAGTTCAGGAGACCCAGTTAGGTAAGTAGCAAACATAACCTCTGTTCAAATTGTATGAAGGAATTTGATGTGTTTATGTATGATGGCAATGTGATGGCATGTTGACATGAATAATTTAATTGAAAAGACATTAGACACATGTTGATTCCATGCAGAGATGTCTGATATACCATTGACAAGATTGTTGACAAAAAAAAAACTTAATAATTAATACTGAATGCTAAGATTTTGGTTACTGATACTAGGGTTTATCTTGATG
This sequence comes from Fringilla coelebs, assembly GCF_963513975.1. NCBI lineage: Eukaryota > Metazoa > Chordata > Aves > Passeriformes > Fringillidae > Fringilla > Fringilla coelebs. Next base: position 12,173,264 of record NC_140029.1, on the reverse strand, counting down.
AAAGTCAAACAGTGACCAGAGTATCTGAACTTTTCTTTTTAAACTTTCCCTTCTCTGTATATTTATACATACTTACTCTGGGATTCATTGGGATTTTGTGATTTAAGTTCTGCTCAGAAGGCTTCTGTGCTTTGTTGGCAGCAAAGATATTCTATAATTACAAAGGTTGTGCCGGGCAAATCATCCAGCAAACAGTACTGTTATCATAATAGCATCTGATAATTCTGAATGTATGGATATTTATGCATAGGAGAATGAAGAGAAATTGATGCATGAAGAAAGCATTGTGTTTCACTTTTTCTCGTCTAGTGGATGGTGGGTATGATTGGTCACTTTCACATCCTACTGCTGCAGAGGTAATGAAGGCTCCAAAACTGAGTGCATAAGTTACTAGATTTTGCAGGATATATTAATTTAACTCTTTTGTGGATTGGCAATGAGGGCAACTTGTAAGAAACAAACAGTAGGTTACACTGGAATTATGCTTTGGTGTCAGAACAGTAACCTATTGATAGATTTTCTAGCATATTGGCTAGAGGAGAAAATGGAAACCAATCTGGTGGAAACAAATCTCGTAGGAAAAAATATATATAAATCTCATAGAAAAAAATACTGCAAGTAAAGCTCAGTACATTCTGCAACACAACATCAGAAAAAGCAGAAGGCTTGCAAATTAATTCTGACAGTCATTGGCAGAGCATTTTATGGTGATTTCCAGCTTTTGGCTAATAGTGGCCAGAGAATAACTCATATTTTCTTTGATATTAGTAAACTATTACTTTGAATGACCCAGGCTATCCAGGTAAATTTCTGATATGCTGATATACAGTTTTTTTAGAAATTATCATATAGAAAAGGAGATGTGTAGCATGTTTCCTTCTAGAGCTACTTTCTATTTTTCTGAAGGTATTGTTTCTGATGCACTGAATCAGAAAATCTTTCCTGTATGCCAGTCCTAAATGATTTTAAGTAGTTTAAACACAAAACTAGGGAACAGAGAACAAAGTGACTGCACATTTGTTTTTTAACTGATGTTGCTTACTGAGATATTTTTTATGAAAAAAAAAGAAAAAACAAAACCAAAAGGTAGAACCTTTCTGGGTTTTGATGTTGTCCTGCTAAATATACTGTATGGTGGGACTATTTCAGTAAGAGGGTAATTATTAATGGCTAGCTAGAGGCTTTTTGTCTATAAGTTTTAGAATTAATCTCAGTTTTGATTTCTCATTGTTCTAAGAAACATATCAAATAATTTGAAAAGAGCTTGGTTTGAAAAAGATACTTTTCAGAAAACTAAACAGCTATTGGTAAATATAAAAGTGTTAACTTGAAAACATCACCTTCAGACAGATGGGAAAGTCTGACCATTAATTTATGGTGAAGTTACAGTACTTAGCCTTATATCAAGAAGCTACAGGAATATATTTATTTGTTGTTGAAAAGCCTGTGAAAAACCTGTGAGAACTGGAACAAGTGAAAAAAAATTGATAGTTCCCTAACATAAAAACGGTGTTTTTCTGCTCTTAGATTTAATGCTTTAGTCCTGCTGGATAACCTTTGAAAGGTCTGTGTTTCCCTGAGGAAAGCCAGTGTTCATTTCTGGGGGTCAGTTCATACCTTGCAGAGATGCAGAATATTTTAATGTTGGAATAATGCCAAGGTTCCCTTAGCTGTCAAAGCGAGGAGAATCCTACTCAGCTGAGACTTGGGGTGGCCACATTTTGTGACCAGTCTAGACACTGCCAGGAAGTGTTAGTTCTGCAGAATGTATTTGGGATGGTGTGTTTGTCCCTCACTTGGAAAATAAAAGTGTTGGTGGATGCTGGAGAAGTGGAATGGGTGGTATTCCCATTCCCAAAGTGAAGACAGAGCAAGGAATTAGGAGGCTGGGGCAGACCAGGATTTCTTTAGCAGGTCACCAGCTGCTGGGGAGCAATTCCTGCTCTCCTGCCACAGTTCTGTCCTTCTCACCTCACAGTCCTCCAGCTGGAGCTGGAAATGAAAGAGTTTATGTGAGTGTGAGGGAATGTTCTGGGAAGTCATACCTACCTTACAGGGATGTGTGTAGCTCCAGGTGCACATGATGTACTGAAAAGTCAGTGGTGATGGTTCACTTCCAAATCTTCCCCTGCTGGGCACACTTCTGAGGAAGAGCTCAGTAATACCAGTGTATTTCTGTTGAAAGAGCTACTGGAATTCAGTTCTTAAACAGAGCACCTCCATGCAGTATCTAACTAGAGGTGTATCCAACTCCCAAGACACATCTAAGACACATCTTATTCATTTGGCTTCAGCCCTGCTGGGTGACAGACATGTGAGGCATGGTGGGCTCCTCTATGCACAGCAGTTAAAACTGATGCCATGGGACCACAAACCTGTTGTGTCATTATCTTGCTTGACTTCCATAAAACATCTGAGCAGGATGTGACTGCAGGGAGGAGTTTCTCTAAGGGGTGACTGATATGGCTTAAGTCAGACTTGCTAAGGCAAAAGGTGAGAAGGCAGAGCTGGAGAATCTGCCTGCCTCTGTCCTAGGAACCCACAGGCTCCCCTGGTGCTCAAGGCATCCTGAGCTGTTTGATGAAAAGGTGCCAGGCTCTTCAGCTGGTGTTTGGGAATGTGCTAAGCATGGCTGTGCTGCAATCAGCAACTTTAGAGTCACAGGTATCTTGATATATCATCAGAAATATAGGTTTATTTCACTGAATAGTAACCAGAAATGCATGAGATAGAAGCACAAAATAAAAATTGAAGGAGAATTTAATTTCTCAAAGGTTTTTCATATAAAATAGCCTGGGAGAGCTAAGGAATGAAGTACAAAAACCTAGATGAGGAAAGAAAGATTAGTTTCTGGACTTTTTGCTTTCTGTTTGTTTCTTCACTTCCAATTTTGCAATCATTTAGTTAATCCTGTTGCAAGGATAAAAAAATGCTAATTACATTTAAGCTTTTCTTGTTTAAAAGGCTTTTAGGTAGATATGTTACCCCACTACAAACTACTTCTCTGGAAACAAAGGCTCCAGATAAAATATAGTGTTATATTTACTCTTGAAAAGATTGTGTCCTGCAAAGCTTGGAGCTGTAAGAAGATGAGGAATGTTTTCAGCTCTGAGCCACTCTGTGGTCTGGCAGCAGCATGGGCCAGGGAGAGAAAAGCTGGCAATGAGCAGGAGGCCAGGGGAGGCAAGGCATGGGAATGAGGAACATCATGACCGAGGAACTGAGTTCCACAATATTCTTCTTCAACATGCTAACCAAATCAAATGTACAAATCCCTGATAACCTAGGACCCCCTTGTAATAATAATGAAAACACAAAGCTGAAAACACTAATGCAGACCTGTCCAGGAAGGAATTAATTAACATTGTTCCTTATATATCAGAAATCCTAAAATTTTGGGTAACTATATTGTAATTATAGAGTCATGCAGATGTTATGTATTTATAATATAAATACATAATATCCATTATATATAAATTTATTTTTAAAATTACATTCTGGGATTTTTTTTTTTTTGTTAATTCTGAGTCTTTTCAGTTTCACCTTTCAGTGTTTTTCACACCAACACTCTCCAATACCTGCCTCCCTCAAGGAAACAAAGAATACTATTAGCCTGACTCAAAAAATCTGACTTTGGTAACTGGTTGGTTCCTGTCATATTACTTAAGAAGACAAATGTGATTCCACAACAGACAATAATGGATCTGGATTAAAAAAAATTACAAAACAGCAAATAATTATTTTAAACACCTTACAAGTTGGTTATCCTCTGTCCTCCCCACTTTTTCAGTGAGTCTTCTGGTTCTGCACAGGGTTGCAATTTGACATGCCAAAATTCACCCAGAAAAATAAAGCTGTTGGTGAATTTTTCTTGGCTAAGTAGGCCTGATGTTAGAAAAGAGAAACAAACAGACAAACAAACAAAATCCAAAAAACCCACAAACAATCAAACAAAAAAAGAAATAAAGTGTTTCCAGCACAGTATGAATAGACCTAACAGGAAAGTTTGTACAGGAACCAAGAGACTTTCCCTGTCATCTGAATAAAGTGAATTCCTTTGTAGGAATACTCTCTGGCAGACAGCAGGATATAAATTATTGTAACCAAGATTATATTAAGTATGCACAGCAATAAACACAATTTAGGCACATATAGTACATTATTTCACGTGAAATTATAGTCCTAGAAAGACTTTATTTTATACATTTAAAAAATCAGGAATCATATAGTTCTGTGATAATTTTGTGCCAGATTTTTTGTTTCAAGCAGTACTTAGTGTTTCTGAATCATATGTAGGGACTTTATCATATATTATGATGAAAAACAAAAGAGTGCTTATTTGTGTTTAAAAAAAACCCCAAATCATCATACAATGATGATGCTATGCACAAGCATTAAAATATTAAACAGCAAATGTCAAACTCAAAAGTTTCATATTGTGTACCATCACTTATAACTGTATTTAAATTAACTAACTCCTCCAGAATGTCTTGCCACAGGGATACAGTTCTCTTGTGAGCAGCAAAGTTAATCATACATAAAGCTCATCTCAAGAATAATGTATTGGTGAAATAACAAATACTAGTACAATTTTTACTCAGGAATTTACAGTTTTTACAGGAATTATTCTGTTTCCCAGCTCTAGAATAAATGCTTTCCAGCCTTGCTGGTAAAATCAGCATGTGCTCATGCAGCTCAAAGAAGGAGCAGTTTTACATGAAGATGCATTGAACACTGTTTTTGTCTTAGACGTACTGTGGATTGGTATTTAGATTTAGTGCTGCACACAGGTTTTATTCTGAAAAATCCATCTAACTCTGCATGCATTCTTAATAGCAAAAATTATCAGGGATTTGAGAGCTTTTCAGGTCACTAGAAAATAGAAGGTTGTTTGAAGGAACACTGAAGGTTTGAAGGGCTTAAATGCTTTTGATTAGAACAGTTTAGAACATAGTAGTGTGAATATTTTGAAGCAATCAGCTGAACAGGATCTTTTTTTATATTTGTTAACATATGAGTAACTCTGAGACTCCAGATTGTGCATTCTGAAGTGCTATTCTTGTCTGTTTTTATAGGATTTTATGGATGAATACACAGGCTATATCAACTCAGGATTAATCAACACATATTTTTAATAAATATCCAATTTGTTACCCATTAATCTTTACATATTTAATATCTGAGGAACTTGAAAATAAAAAAAAAATTTACTCACAGAAATTCAACTTGATGCCACACAGCATAATTTATATTAAAAAATGAAAATTATTCCAACAGTTTACATATGGCATGTATTATAAAGCTTTATATAGCATTTATTAGTAATAAATGAATGATGAACTATAGGTCAGTGCACACTTGTTTTGGGATAGGCTTGAGAATATTAGGATAAACATGGTTATTAGTCTAGATTTCATATTGACAAATAAGACTGGCAGTGTGTTCAACACCAGCCATAACTGGTGTCCTGTATCTGTCTGAGAATGCTTTAACGAGTTATAACAAAAGATAACACAGCAGTATTTTCCACAATCTCTCCTCTTTTAATTGTTTATGCTTTTGCCTGGAGCAAAATTCTGACAATGGACTACTTAGGTACTTTTGTTCTTTTCCACACAAGAAAGTATAATATCACCTGAAACGAGAGGCTTATTGAGTACTTAATTTTCATGCCAATCTGAAAGTATACACAAATAAAAGACCAAATGCAAAACACCCCAGTGTTAAACACTTGTTTCACTGCTCAGAGGTAACTCTTGAGAACCATGGAGGTAGGAAGTTGAAGGAGAGAGAAGGCATTCAGTTCAGTAAACTCTAAATTTAAATTTACAGGATTTTTTTTGTGGCTGTGAGGCCTGAGCATTTACCTGGAGCTCTGCAGCAAATGTCACCTTCTAATGAATCAGTAATTTCAGCTGTTTTAAGTGTCCTTCACCTAGTTGTGTGTTATTTTACCAGTATGCTGGTGTCATTCCAACAGCTAGTTTACAACAACTGAAAATACTGGAAAAAAAATATTAGTTGAATTTTATACTTACCATGAAATGAAATGTATCAAGTAATTATTCATGTTCACTACAGAAATAAATGAAGCACATACTTCAGTTAACCACATTAGGCTTATTTAGAAAAATTTATAACAACCATTGCAGAATTGCTTCTCTGTACACTAATGTAATGAATAGATTGGAGATGGGAGGCTGTGGGGTTATAAGTTTAGTTTCCTTCACAGCTTTCAAAGCAATTAATTTGAAGTAATAAACGCTTGTAATTTTTAATCATTCGTTCACGGTCAGATTTTCATGAGATATCTAAGAGCATGCATGGTACATTTCTCCTCATTAAAAATCAAAGGAGGACTAGCTTTTTGGTGCTGATTTTATATGTTTAGAGATTGATACAAGATACCTATAGGTTTACAGTAGGGTATTTTTGTGGGTTTCTTGTGTGTGGTTTCAATCTCCCCTAAGTTTATATTAAACAGAGAATTCATCCCACTTAAGTCAAAATTAGAGGATTTCTGTTTGGAAGACCCTTTCAACTCTTAATAAAGATTTTCAATACTCATATAAAGAATGACAATTTTAAAATACAGCAACCAATATTTCTTTTTTTTTTTTAACCTTTGTCAAGTGGCAGTTAGCACAGCTGATATCTTATCATAGCAACACTATCCAAAGTGCCAATTACAGTATCCCAATGCTTTGGAAAGGTCAGGCACTTAAAAAAGCTTATAAATGCAAATATTTTCCACTATGCAATACTCAAATCAGTAATATTATTCTTCTTAGCAAAAACAAACAAACAGAAGTTACATTTAGAAAGCGAAAATCCAAGGCAAAATATTTTGGAACTGCTGTTAGGGAATAAATTATCTTTAGGGTTTTTTTAGAACGTTCTGAATAATTTACTTACTATAGTGGACACACATGCAAATGTGTTACCAGCAATAATAGTTCAACCTAGTTTAAATCAAAAATTAAAATGAGGACTAAAATGTTATTTTAGTAGTTACTGGAGGGACACATGCAAGGCATAACTCAGTGTATTTGAAAGACTTTTCTGAGAGTTAATACCCATTACAATTCACTGCCTGAATTTTAGTTTTATAAATACTCACATCTTTTCTCAGAGTTGTTTTATTTGGGGAGTTCCTTATATCAGTCTGTCCCTGAGGAGAGGAGGAAAATGGAGGTAGAAAATGGAGTGTGGTTTTCAGGGCAGACTGAGCCAGCAGTTCAAGAGGAAAGGGACTGTTCAGGCTCCTACTTTTACAGCAGAAAGAGGCCTGGGGAGGAGAAAAATTTTGCTACCGTTTCTGGCAATTTCTGGACATGCAAACCCATTGGTCTTGTTCTTTTCTGTTTAAAATGATTCTGACACAGTTACCTTGAAAGAAAAAATTACCCAAAACCCCCTACATAAATCCCCTTTTAGAGTAAGATGGACAAAACCCATTAAGATGCCCAACTTCTGCTGCTGTCAATACCTTTGTGTTCCTGCTATTTATACACTATGAAGAGTGTTCACTTTTTTCAGTTGGGATCTCTTGCTCAAATAGGCTCCTGAATTAGTCCTGAATTAGTCAGTGGAGCCTCTTGGGAGGACACAGAGCTTCACCTGGCAGCTATGCCAGCCATTAATGGTGTGATGTTTCATGATTGCTGTAAAGAAGTGTAAATCTCTGCTGCTCTGACACCTGCCTCCCCTCACACTCCTCTTATTTTATCCAGCTTCAGCACTCTTCCTTACAGGGCTGAAAAGCAATTTAAAGGAAAGGAAACCAATTTAAGCTGGATGACTTTCCATCCTGATGGTGATGTGAGTGCAGCAAACCGTCATGCCGATGCATGGTGAGAGTGGGAACTGCAGCCAGGGAGAAAAGGTGGAAGAAGGTGTTCTGGCACAAACTGATTAGGAAACACCACTCTGAGTCTGCACTTGGTCACAGCAACTTCCCAAAAAATGTCAATTTAGATCAGGAGGCGCTTGCATGACATAAATCATATCACACCAGAGTGGAACTGCTTTGCAGCCAGCTGCATCTTCCCATCAAGACGGCTTTGCCTGGACTTTGGCAAACTGACAACTTGTTCCATTCCCTGTATAGGGTTTTAGAGCATTTTTTCAGACATCTGGGATGTCACACCTGAACTTGGAGTGTGTGAGTGTCTTCTTTCATGATACCTCTAATTAACAGGCGAATGAATGACAAATTCCAATAATATATTCAAATATGGCTTTCAGAAAAATTTTACATTGAGCTATTTAACATGAAGAATTTTATGAGAGGAAATAGAAAGGTGTGGTATATCACAGAAATTTATAGCCCAGTCTTCTAAGGTGTTTACATATTTGACTGCTAAATTTGTTGAAATGTAGCTCCATTTATTAAGATGTGTTAATGATTTGCCATGGCCATGACAAGGACATCATTATTTTGATATTATTTAAAGATATATTGAGTCACACTGCTACTTAATTGACTATCTGGTATCCAGTTAAAGAAGCTTGAGAGCAAAGCAGACATTTAACTGTGATAAAAGGAAAAAGAGTATTACTCATACCAACTTTTTAATTAGATGTTAAGTTAACTTTGTTTATCCATTGTTCTTGCTCCATCTCCTTTTTACTCATCAATATGAGTAACAAGCACATTTTGTTGTTTTTCTGCAGAAGTGCACATGATATATTAGCGATATTGAGAACAACAAAGCAAATAATTTTTGATGGTCATACTTCCACAGCTCAGCAAAATTGAAAGATAATTTTAATTTAGGAAGGTGGTATTTTATTTGTTACATTTTCTGTATCTTAATGCTGTCATGTCAGAAGACTTTCAGGCATTTTTTAGTTTTTCCTCTAAGGGGCATGAAAAAAAAAAATTGTTTCTTCATTTGAAACATAGTTTAGTTATGAAAAATGCACTGATTTTAATACACCCTAAAACAGTCAGGTTGTTGACTCAACCTTATCTGTACAATGCATTGAAAAAGTATATACATTAAAAAGTTACAATATATACAGTACACTGTAAGGTTAATGTAAGGATTGAGTGATATTTTTACTTTTATGTGACTTTATGTTGCAGGCAATTATCAGTGAAAATGTTTCCAAATTAGCATTTTTAATTAGTAATGTTTTGAAATTCTTTCCCTTTTAGTTTAAACTGTATTTTTTTTCAGGAAAATTGAGCTGCTGTATCCTCACTGCTCATGCCAAGCTACCAAAACCCCACTCTCATTGTGTTCAGTGAGTCTCTGCACACATCCTTTTTCTCAACTCCATCTCCATGTAATTAGAAAATAGAGTTCCAGCCTGCAGCAGACCCAAAGAGAAGACTTTACCAAGTCAGTATCTCTCTGAGTTTGAGGATCCCCTCTGCTGAACTTTGCTTGTCATTTAGAAGTGTTATCTTTATTATTGCAAGATGGTGTCACTGCCTGATCCGTCGCCCACCCTCTGCAGTACCCCTGCCCCTATCTCTGGTTTTGCTTTGTGGCAATCTGTTAACAAGCGTGGGTGTGGACCAACTCCTCTGAGCTGTCATAATATCCCAAGGCATGAAATGCAATTCATGAGGATCTGTGTCCCAAATTCAGTATGATTCATTCCAAATTAACCTAATGGATGAGGAGATACAAAGTGTTGAACTGCCAGTAGCAATTTACAAGCAGCCCACGGATGAAAAAATAAGGGCTGCAGTAGTTTGAGGTGTCTAAAGAGGGAAGCTGGGGCAGGTATTGCTGGTTACCTTGAAGCCACTTAATTTGGGTCTCAAGTGGGACTGACTTGTAGATGAGCTGAGTCTCAGTACTTGACCCCAGCAGCATTTCCTGAGTTCTGGAAGGTAAATCATTGCTGAAGTTTAAGGCTCTGGGGTTTTCTTTGCTTTCCAAAGGGCTCACAGTATGTGTTATCACTTGTTGTGGCAAAAATGTTTTGCAATTCTTTGAACCATGGTACCACATTTATGATTTAAAGAACAATAGAGAATCCTTACTAAATCATTTAATATCATGTTAGTCTATTCAATATGTAACAGCTTCACAGTCAGTAATGATTAGTTTATTTATTTATGATCAGTAATTTCCCTACCCCCAAGTACATTATCTATCATATAGGCAAACGTTGTGGATAAATTTGCCTTGCTTATGAAAATACAACATAATATTATATTTGAATTAAAACTCTGGAGTTATTTGAAAATTAATTAGGAAACCCAACACAGACAATAATCTAAAAATTATTACCAGCTGTTCCTGGAGTTCATCTTTTGCAGCACAGAAGTACATGCAAATAGGTCAAAAGACAAAACTATTAAAATTTGAGCAAAATAAAAGCTATTTTTTATAATTTTTTACAGTCTCAACTAGGGGAAAAAAAGTGTGACTAGAGAGTCTATAGAATGAAAAGCCAATGATATGTATTATAAGCTTTATTCCCTAGTAAATTCTATGCATAAATATTTTTTATGAAGTATATAGAAGGATAAATTATTTTAAAGCCAGCAGTCTACCTTTTAAAATAGCTTTTTTAAAGGGAAAATGTTTGATTGGAATCCACATATAGCCAAGGCAGTATATTATAGGCATAAATGGGACCAGATTACTGTAGCAGTAGATTTTACAGGCTGTATGGAATAACAATAAACTAAAAATCCAAACATTTTCTCATGCAGAGATGAAAATCCATGTTCTGCATCATTTTTCTTATGGTAGTAAGCCATAAATGTGTTTTAAAAGAGAAGGAAAAGTTGGATTTTACCAGTTGAGTGTTTTCTAATAGATAAGAAAAAGTATTTTTAAACAATTGTTAAATTTTGTGTTTAAACTTAAACAGGGGAAAGACAATAAAAAAGACAGGGATTTTTTCAATAGATTTCATCCTTCCTCATGCATCTGTGCTACCCAGTTCAGTCTACTTAAAACATTGATCTAAAGAATATTTATTTTGCTCTAAGATTGGAGAAGGAAACAATAAAAAGAATAAGTCAATGATTGATAAAGGTCAAGATTTGTAAAGATCTGTGCTGCCTCCTTAAAACATATAACAGAAACAGGTGGCTTAAGAGAGCATCTCTAATGTGTAGTAAAAGGAAATAAATTGTGTGGCATTAATGTTAGGATTTTTTTCCTTTAATGACTTTTTCCTAGGATTCTAGGAAAAAGTGACTCTCAGAATCTATACATTAATTCCGATTTAAGTAGAAAATGCTATTAAAATGTTTAAATTATATATATTTTTCTTAAAATGTCACTTTTAAAAACAAACTGCTTGAGTTGTAAGTTAAAAATATCATGAGTTAGAAGTCTGCCAGATGTAAGTAATGATAAAATTATTTCAGAATCATGGTATTGAGAGGCATTATAAGAGTTTCTCCTGTCTCACACTTTTTCTGATTCTCTAAAGTCAATTTTCTTCAGTTGTCTTTGCAATTCAAACCCTTTCCAGTACATAAGATGAGATTCAAGACTGTGTATCTCTGTATGGAGATAAATGTTTCAGAAGCCTGAGGACAATTGAAACAATTCTGTATTAGAAAAACAGCATAATTGATTCTTTAAAGATTTAAAAAGCACTCTCAATATTTTATTCTATCTGCATGTAAAATTTACCTTCTCTCCTTCCCAGGTTTCACTGTCTAGAGGGCTGTACACTTTTCCCTTTAGTAATCTTCATTGCCAGCTGGAGATAGAGACTCCTTCCCACAAAGGGCATAGCCCTTTTTTATGGTTTTGTAGTTTCCAATTCTGTTTCTTACTTTTCAAACATTTCTCTATTTGTCTATTTAGACAGTCTCTATCACCCTTATGATAAATATTTGCCTCTTGTCCTGAATAATTATGACTTTCTAGTCTGGGTTTTTCCTTCTTTTACTGTTACTATTCTTGAGAGTTATTCTAATGTAACTAATGGAAAGGATTACCTGGAATTCAAACACTGTGCCTTTTGCAGAGCTATAATACCTGCCAGCAATGGACTGTTCTCCATTTTTCTCTCTGAGAGGCATTTTAAAGAATTCAGTTTCCAATTAGCCTCTGGTCTTACTGCCAGAAGAGGTGGGACAGACACTTCTTGTATCAGTAAAGCAAGAAAGACTTCTGTGAAAGGGCATATTCTGGAACAGCAGAGTCTTCACAAGTGGTAGTTCTTGTAATGAAGGGACTTCCTCTCCTGCTGAAGTTTCACCCATATACCCTGAGTAGAAGAGACTTTCTCCTTCCCCAGTATCTTTCACAAAAGTGACAGACATTGAACAAAAGAAAGCCATTATCTCAGAAACATCTTCTTTCTCCCACATCTTTACCTAAACTCAACAGTTATGCAAGAACTCTGAACTTCAAGAATGTACCTCTGAATATCAAGAGTCCTCTAGGACTCACTCATGCATATTATACATGGCAGATATAGCTAAGACAAGTATCATCCTCTTTCAGACCACTTATTAATGAAATACATTTACTGATGATGGCCAGACAGGATGAAATGTAACTGAAATTATGAAAAATTGCTTGATTCACAGTCTCCACATGTATTTCTATATGTTTGCTCACCACAAAGACTGCAAATTTCTTGAGGAAATACTTCTATTCCACTATATACAGACTCTGTAGAGCCACACCAACTAGTCATGTGTGGTCATGGCATCTGCTACCACAACAGCAATAATTGTATGGCTCTTTCCTATGAAAGAGCTTTAGATGGCAGTTATTGCTCCTTGGGTCCTCCTTCTTCAGTGCACACCATGAACCCCATATTGGTCTAAACCCTGTAAAGGACATTGCCTTCTTCCTCATCCCTTACCACGCTCTTCCCAGACCAGAAGAGAAAGAAAGGCAAAGAGCAAACGTATTCCACACAGTAAAAGTGTCACTAAAAATTAACCTGGATAAATAAAAATTTCTATAAAATCTATTCAATGCCTTTCTTATTAGAGGACATTTTACAAGAGCCAGGCATCCCACAGGACTCTACAAAGATGGAAGCTACCAGTGAGCCTTTGTATTTTTCATTTGATTAGCAACTCTGGCTATTGAAAACTCTCTCAGGTTATGGTGTAATCTCAGCATGAGTCCTTGCACTAAGATCCAAACACATACTGCTTAGCATAACTTTCATTTGATATTTCAGCATCTTTTCAAAGAATCAGACCATGTGTTTGGGTTCATCCACTATCTGCCACACTGCCAATTTTAATGGGAAACAAAACAGAGAAAATCTTCCACATGCAAATGTGCAGTAGAATCTGTAATCTCTGTGCAGGGATTACAGATTTCAAAGCAGTATTTGTTAGAACTCTGCTCTACACTGATCTCAAATGATCCCATTCTTTGCAGGCCAAAACCTCCTTATGTTTTAGCAACACAGAGAACAGTACCTTGCTTCTGGAAGGAATTAGATGATAACCAATCAGTCTGATATGACTGATACTAAAATGCATACTATGGAGTTTAGCCCCCCCTTAATTTTAATGATAATTGTGATATTTAAAAATTGTCCAATATGTCCAATATGTCTGTTGTTCTAGTCGAATTTCAGTGAACAACCTAAACTATAGAAATAACTTCAGAGGAATTTGAAGTGTCCTTGAAAGACCTTTAGTCAGACAACTGGCTCTAAGAAAGCTGAAAAAACATGTGGCAATTAGTGTAATAAATAAGAAGTTGATTAGGTGTAGGTATAACAGGCATAAAATGAGAGTCTACAGAAAAGAGAAAAGTCCAGCCTGTTCAAAACCAGAAGTTCAGGCATCAGGCAGTTAGAATGCAGGAAGCCCACAAAAATCTCTACAGGGGTTGAGTTAAAACAATTAAATACTGGCAAACAGCAGAAAAGGAGGAGGGAATCTTGGGGTGAAACATAACCCCTTTAGTCCTTTACAGAGAATATCATTAGGACAACAAATGGTGCCCATGCTGTGGCAGAGGAAAGGGAAATCCACAGACCCTCTCTTTGGGGTACTGGAACCTTGCTACAAGCAGCAGCTAAATGCAGAAAAGAAGGAAGATGTACATTGTGTGGTTGGGTTGTGACTCTAATGAAAGGGCAGAAAGAATCTGTCTTGTTCATGAAGCCAGGGTCACAACAGATATTTAGTGAGAGATTCCTTAATAACATTCTGCTTAGATTAATGTCAGCCTGCAAAGCTAATACTGATTTCTTCTGTTTCTTAGATAAAAACTGAAAGAAATACAAATAAATTCTCTTGTAGGAAACATAATAATGTGTGAATTATATTAGACCACGATGGGTATATAGTTATCTACTTGTGTTTCAGTTGAATACTTTTACATAAAAGCAGATTTCAATTAGTAAGTATCAGAAAATAGGATGAATGTATAAGAAAATAGGAGAAAAACAGAAAAAATAGATAAGATGAAGAAAAAAGGTGGTCAGCAAGTGCTCTGCCTTTTGAGAATCATTGATAGGGCACTCTTTATTTGGCCTTTGAAGCTCTAGCATTTCTGCATCCATTTATCTTAACTTTTTTTTTTCAGTTTTAAGCTTATTACTGTCACATAAGATTTGTGAGAATGACTGCTCATGACTAAAATCAGCTATGGAGGATGATGTAGATCCTGTCTGGGAGATCTCTGCACTAGCTTTGATGAGGGTGTGCTTGCCTACTTGTTTCTCTGTACCTCTCATGGACCATTGCATTTGTTTCTGAATTGGTCTGTGATGGTCTGTGATAGTCTGTGCCAAATTCTCTCTGTTGCTCACATTGTTTTCTGTGCTTGCTAGTGAAATCTGTGCAATCATCAACTCCAACTAGAACAGGAATGCCTTTAGAGGCCAGAAGTAGTTTAGAAATTATCATCAGGCAGAGAGTCTGTTCCTGACATTTCAGCGTCCACCCCCGCCCCTTTACATTTATTCATTCACCCACTGATATACACAAACAGTTCTTAGATTAAGAGAGATTTTGTCAGGCGATTTGTCATGTTGACAAAGCTTTGATAACCTGTCCTGGAATTTCCAGGAGCTAATTCCTCATTAAAGTTTCAGTTGATTGGAACCGCTGAGAAATGTATAATTTTTTTTTCTCCCAGAGTCATTTGTGTGAATCCAACTCATAAACTCACCAGGCAAGGCTTTTACATGGGGGCTAACTGTAGGCTACCAATATTCATTTTGTAGTCCTCACAGAGAGGCTACAGCTTGGGTTAGTTGAATTAAAGGAATTACAGCCACCTCCCAAGATGGGCCAGGAGCTGTGGGCACTACCACAGTGATCCTGATGATCTGCTGTAGTCAATCCACTTTCCCTTCCCCACCACACTTCCACTTTCACCGTACACATTCAGGGCTATCCCTTGTCAGAAAAGAGCAGAAAGAGGCATTGCAGAGTTACCAAAAATGAATCAGTTCCTTACATTGAGCTGTCTCTTTCAGGTTAGTGGTGTCATTAGTCAGGAGGTGTTTCTTCAGTGTCCCTGTAACAACTTATGATGAAAATTTGAGGTTTGGTTGCAGCAGAGGCACAATGTCAAAGACACGTCAGAATGAGAAACACGAATACTGCTTATGTCTAAGTGTCTAAATAGAATAGGACAGCCATGATAAAGTCATATTTTTCAAGTCAAAATACATCTCTTTAAAGGGGAGGAAACATGATAATCCTGGTTAAGTAGTCATTTCCTCTTATGCCTGCAAGGTTTGAAAAGTGGGAAATATTTTTCCATTAAAAGCTGTGGGAGTTAGTGTTGAGAATATTATATTTACTGGTAACACTCTTCCTGCTTCAGACATAATGGAGTACATAATAATGGGTTCTTAGACTTCCTGACATTTTCACAGTATATAAAACCACTGGAGGGTTTTTTTTTTTTTCCATTTTTAATTTCTGAAAAGGTTTAGAAAATCTTTTAACTAGTGCAACATTTCAAAGGATTTTTGCATATGTGTGACTCTTACAGATCTCTGTCAAGAGAATGCAAGACATGAAAGCTGAATATTTAACAACTCACCTCCTTTCCATTAATCACTGAGTTGTCAGGAAAGCACCTTTTCAGTGATAAAGGGCTAACATCAGAGCAGTATAGTGCAAAAGCACAGTGGGAATCCTTGGTTATTTCAGTGTAGCTACTTATTGTGGAATGTTCTCCCACAGTAAAATGTTATTTTTAAAATGCAGTTAGAAAATAAGCTTTAATTAAATATTCATAAATTGTTTTAATTTTTAACACCTACCTTTTATGGTTTCTTTTGCAGGTCTATAGGTAGAACAGCTATCATACAGTTTGTCCATAATCTATATTTTCCATAATATTTCATTATTTTCATAGCATGAGCAATGGATACTTAAGATATGATCTAAGGACAAAAAAAAATGCAAGGAGGACAGCAACTTTCTAGTGATTCACAGTATGTGAAAGATGTGTTCTTCTTTAGGCAGAATAAAAATCTGATTCAAATGAAGATAGAAAGCTCACTTATCATGCTGGTGCTGGGAAAACTTGGGACATGAAGCTCTGTTGGTCATGCAGCAAGGAAAGACAATAGACATGCTGTTGACATCCTGCCTCCCCATGGAAAAATAATTTACTATTCACCTTTGTCCCCAGCATCTGAAACAGGGCTTCTGCAGAAGCATTGACAAAATTCCTTCCCTTATAAAGAAAAGCTTAGGGATCTTCTAATTCCTATGTCCTGAATCGTGGGGATATAAATTACTTCTTTGCACCTATTTGAGCAACAAAGGTAACTCTTTATATGAAACTCTAGGTTTTAATATTAAGTAAAATCTTGTGGTCTCCCATGTTTTTGAAAAAATTTCTCCTAATAACTCAAATAAAAGTTTGATTTGAAGCACCAATTCCATGTGATATATGCACAAGGATTTTCTTTAAACCCATAAATAATATCAGGCTGTGTAATGGAAATATTTTCATGAGGACCATATCGAATTTGTGATGAAAGAGTAAAAGAAACTAGGTGGAATACGCAGGGAAAGGCAATCCTTGTAGGCTTACCTTCATCTGCTTGTTTCTCTTGCATATCTCAGGTGGTTGCCATCCCCATGGGTAAACAGGGCTGACCCTCTTTAGTGTCCCCTCATCTCATCACCACACACAGGATGGTAACACCTCTGTCTGTGCCCGTGAGGGTAATGGAGGCATTTGTAAAACATTCCACCTCCACCCAGGAGAGTCTACCTGCTGGTACTCTCACAGAACCTCATGCCCAAGTTTCTCTCTTAATACCAAATACATCCACCTGCTTTGTAAAGGCCAGACTGTCTGTAGTGTTATCTCTTAGAGCGTCCTGGAGAGAGAGGTAAAACATGGCCATTCATGAATAAGAGCTACAGGAACTGCCTGTCACTCTAAAAGGGTCAACAAATCATAACTCACTAGTTAACACTGTAATACTGTATTTCAGTTTTCATAGAGGAGCTATGCTTTCAAAGTATTCAACAATTTCATATTGTAAATTATCAGAATCAACAATTGCACTGTGGTCCATTTTCCCTTTAAAAGTATTTAAATTTTTTGCCCCGCTTCCTTTTCATCTCTTAATATTTGTGTCAAATGGGTTTCTATTTCCTTCCATGAAATCTGCTGTGTGTATGAGCTGCTCAGTAGCAGTGAGGGGTGGATGCTTTCATGATATTATTCACAGTGTGTTTTTTCATCATCCTGAAGAGATTTCTTTTCTTATCCTGTTTCCACTCCTATTGCTCTCTCTGTCTATATGGCTGTTTCTGAAGCTGTTCTTTTATGATTTGTTTTATAGTTTGTCTCAGAACGCTGTAAAACTAGTGACAAGCAATATATCAATAGGGTGATAGCACAACAATTTTAAATTTGCATTAGCTGAAAGATACCAGATTTGCTCATTGCTGAAGCAATTCTGTGACCCAACCATCTTCCATATCCTACTCTACCTGCAGGCTGGCCTTTCCCTGTGCCTCTTCACTTCCCCTATATCTAGAGGAACAATCCTGTCTTTCCCACCCTACCAGGAGCTGGGATCACAAAAGCTGGGTTTGTTCTTTCCCTATTGCTGCAATAAAGCTGCTCATCAGCAACACAAAGGGTGAGATTCTGGCTCCTTAGATGGTTTGGGTGGAGTGCAATGACCTGAACAGAGAGAAGGGAAGGAGAGAATCCCAGTGCTGTCATAGGTTATGACAGAATTTTGGAGAATCTTCTGCTCTTAAGGACATTAAGGATGAGAGAGCCATGGACTTGGTATCACAATCATTTTCTGGCCTACCTTAGTCCTTTGTGCAGGAAAATGATAATAAATGATGCTGAAACATTGGGGTTGGTGGGTGGGTGTTTGGGTGGGCATGCAAGTCATGAAGCATCTCATTGGTAGCATTCCACCACTACCCTGAGCACAGCTAAAACACAGACATGTGCTTGTGCCTTAGAGAGTGTATGTATGTACCTCTGACTGCCCATAAAAACTAAAAAAGGACTTAAAAATAATCTAGTGGCTGCTGAGTCTTTTGGGCTTTTTGCACAAGCTGAGCTCTATCCTGTGCTGTCCAGTCAGCCCTAAGGCCCAGGTTTGGGGGCTCTTGCACTTTTCACTGGCAGCTCTGTCAGACAGCTAGAACTTTATGATTTACAGCCAGCTCACCAAAACTCCAAAAAGCAGGTCTCACGTTTCTAGGTTATACTTTGGCTATTTTTATTTTCCCCCAGGGTCCTGAATTCCATCTGAAGAAAAGATGTTTAAAGGTATCTCTCTTGTGAAATCTGTCTAAAAGCCATACATTTTTCAGGACCAGAAGGCAAAATCAAATCTCAGCTCGCCCAGTCCAGAGGCAGGGTGCTCAGCCTCATCTTGTGAAAGATTCACAAAGGTGCTTCCAGGGACTGTATCCTCAGTGATCCATAGCATTGCTCACTGAAAAGCCATTGCAATTACTGACCTGTGCATTCCTGGGCTGAGCAGGGAACAGGAATGCCAAGAGGTAGCACTGTGGTGTTGTTAAATATCAAATGGGATGAGAAGAGAGCCAGCACCAAGCGTGGCAGGAACACCTTCATCCACCCATTGGCAGTGACTGTTATGAACTTTCCCTGTTCAGAATAACTCAAAGACAATCAAAAGCTAAATCAAAAGTATTGGCAGGTTGACAAAACAGTGATGTGTATTTTTGAACATGTTAATTCCTGAATAAAAAAACAACAAATACAAGTACACACTTGAAAATTTACTTCTGTAAGGGAACAGTCAGGTTTCAGGTTTCTCACTGAATATTTCAGCTCTTTTCCTGTGTGTTCTGTTATGGAGAGGTAAAATACACCCTCCAACATCACTATCCTCAAATAAAAAAGGAGATAATTGTGATTGTTCATTTCCTTTTTCAAGACTAACTTCCAGTGGCTTTAAATTAAACTCAGATGGGATTCTTTTCAGAAGTTCTGTCAAATCCTTGAAACCAGTACTAAGCTGTATTATGAAAAGGGTCCCATTTGAGAGTGTAGTTAACTGTCCTCTTGTTATTTGCCTTTTTTTTTTGTTTATCTGTGTACTGAGATACACCAAGGCAATTAATTTTCAGCACATTTTAGGCTATGAGACACCTGAGGGTTTTTTTTAATTTTACCTAATACATTTATTTAAAAGAGGTAAATATTTGAATTACATCTTTATATTGCTGCTTACTGACATGGATTAGGTTTAGAAGATATGTTTTTGCAGTTGTTATTCAGAACAGTTGAAAAAAAAAACCTGTTTCAAAACAGTTTCTCTGTGTTCCCATTTGCATAACTCTCTTGTGTGTCTCCTTCCTATGCTGTAATAGCTTTGAACAGCAGTACAAGCATGGTTCCTGTGTGTATGTGTTAGCTTACAGTTCACTCACAATTCACTCACAATTCACTTAAAATTCACCTACTCTTGCAGTACTGGCTGATATTTTACAGGTGCTACCAAGTTGTTCTTGTGACCATTCACAGAGATGCAATTATTTTATTTATAAATAAGAAACAAAATGGTGGCCAGAAGAAAATCCCATAGACTTTCTAAAGGAGTTATTTAATTATTGACTTTAAATTATGAACAGCTATACTCCACATTTTCCCATTGTAGTTACATTTTTTGGAAATTCACTATAGACCCAGACCATTGAAGATCAATGAAATAGATATCCAATGTATTGTGACCACACACCATTACTTTATATGAGAGTGATTTCATGTTTCATTACATTCTATAAAATATTAATTTTAAAATGAAAGCAACGAACAAAACACCCATCATTTAACAAAGATCATGTACTTTTTACTTCTCAAAATCCATTTGATTTTAAACCTGGTTAAAAAAAGAAAAAAAATGGATACTATTATAACAAGTTTTACTTCAAATATAAGATGTCATTAAATACATTGTTTAAGTTAATAACAAGAAAATAAAGTTTCATCTGGATAACTGCTTGTTTCCTATTTCTGTGTGTTGAATAATCTTTTGCAACAGCAGAGAAGGGTCCTATGGGCACATAATCATTATATATTTGCTAGCAATACCAGTGAAACTAAAAGTCAAAGGGAAGAAAATAATATGTCAAAGTCATGGGTCAGTGAGTTAATTTTTCAACAGAAATGCTAGAAAAAATTAAATTAAAAAAAAAACATTAAAACAGAAACTACCTGAAGCTTACAGAAACCCACCATTGACCAAACAGGTTAAATTTTCTACTTTGTATAATTGCAATTAAATTAGTTTTTTAATTAAATTAATTAGACTTTAACTGCTGCCTAAGCAGATGTAATAACACATATCACAAGCATGAATTCAAAGCGTAGCTATCAGATACATTTGCTGAGTTTATAAGGTTTATTTTCCTGAGGGGGTCTTTTTTTCTTGTAAGCCCATCCTATGCTCTTGATGTATGGAGATAACTGAAAAATTAGTATAAAATCTATGAAATCAGAATGCATTATTAATGAATTGAGTGGTGTTTGAGTGATTGAGTCAGTACATTTGAAAGCTAAGATAACAATACCTAAGTCTATTTTGCAGAATAATTAAAAGTGGTTCCTTTACATTTTTTGAAAGATCATATTTCTTTGATTTATTTTTCTTTACTTAAACATGCAGCCATGAGATAGGCACAGTTACATTCCCTGAATAGCATTAATAGAAAGGATCAGTTTCAGTTTATCCAAGGTATAAACATAGGCAAAACACTTTTTTTGTAACCACTTTTTTGGCCAATTGCATCTATATACAGCCTTATTTTCCCCTGTTTTTGAGACTGAATTACTGTCTCTTTGCTAATAGGAACAGGATTTTCAAAGTTCAGATGTTCTCTTGTTGAGTGAAAGGTTACACTGTTATTTCAGTATTAATATATTAATTTTATAAATGAAACTAGCAGAAAATGTGCTAATTACAAATGTAGTTCAAGTGCAGGCAGACATGTGAAAACCTGAGCAGATTATGTGATCTATTAATTCCATTTAAGTCTTTCAGTGCAATCAGTAATTGACAGGGTAATCTTTGGACCACATATGTACATTTGTTCACATTGTAGCTGTACCCTTTCTAGTATTTGTGACTTTATCTTCACTGATAAAAGCAAACCTTTTACCATGTACCCCAAAAAAAATATCCCAAGACAATTGATGTGTTCTCCCCCAGCACTACAGCTGCAGAACAGAAGAATCACTCAGCAGATGACAATCTCTTTAAGTAGCAAAGCTTAAAACAATTTATAGGCACAAATCCACTGTTTTTCACACAGTGCTGTGGATTTCAATGTACAGATTCTTCCATCATATGAATACCCTACTGCTGAATTTGAGAGGTGGAAGATATAAATGGAAGTGCCTGTTAAAATCATCCCTGTGCTTATTCTGGACCAGGGTTACTGGAGCTGGGGAGCAATGAAACCAGATCAATACCTGCTTGAATCTTGGTACTGTGCTGCCTCTGCATTTCAGAAAACATCTGATCAATGAATAGGTCTGCCTGAACGCCTGGGAATGCTTAAGACTTTTTTTTCTCTTAACAGAACAAAAAGGGTTTGGATCACCCTTTCTCTGTTTCATGCAAGGGGTTTGGAAAGAGTTGATAAACTGTAGCATTGAAGTCTGGAAAGAAGGCCAGCAAAACTGAAATAGATCTTATGAGAGTATATTTGTTATTCTATCAAGAAATTAGATGTTAACTTTCAAAGAGGAAGAATAAGCATGGTGTATACTCTGGAAAAAAGTCATGAAGCTTGGAGAGACACAAAGAGAACAAGTTTGAAACAAAACACAGTTCCTCATTTTGTTGTTCTTTTGTCGACTCTAGGCCAGATTCCTTAGAATCATGGAATCATTTAGGATGGAAAAAACCCCTTCAAAATCACTGAGCCCAACCATTACCCCAGCACTGCCAAATCCACCATTAAAACACATCCCCACGTGCCACATCTCCACATCACCTGGTCCTGCATGTACCATGGGATGGCCCTCAGGATGAGCTGCTCCATGATCTTCCTGGCACTGATGTGTGTCTAAGTGGTGCTGCCCTGCAACAAAACACAGGATGGGAAAAGAAAAATCTCCGCTTGTTACACTGATAACACAGTTTAGCTTTCGTATTTCATCATGTCAATTAGGGTCTGAAATTTCCTCTTCATTGGATTTTGGTTTATAAATCTCAGTAATCAATGGAAGTATTTATTCTTCACTTACATTGGCTAGATAATAACATAGTTTTACCAGTGAGAATGTTCAGTTTCTTGACATCTCATAAATAATGCGCTTTAAATATATTTTTTTTCAAAATTTGAGGTCAAACTTCATTTTTGTTTAGCATTTAAATGATTATTCATGGTTAATGCTCAAGAACATAAGCTTTTCGTAATGAGTTTTATGGGACATGCTGTCTGTGCAAGGAGGATTGTCTCTTTTTTCACAGATCAGAAAGAAAGCTGGAAACAATAGCACAGCAGAGGAGCCCTGGCTGTCGATCTGCCTTCTTCTCATGATGCACAGACTAATGTCCCAGATTAGTGTGTGGCCCTCAGGGAAGATGACAAAGCACTGTTTACTCTTGGTCAGTAACTCATTGCATCATTGTAAGAAAAACTCAAGCTCTTTCACCCAGTACTTTGCACATGACCTTTTCATCCATCCCTCCTACCAAGGGATGTGCTGTGGGATGTTTCTCCAAAGCTCAGAAGGATTTTGGATATCTCTTCATTCCTCCTTTGGGCTGTTAAGGTGCCTCCTCTCCTTTGTGAGTCAAAAACTTCCCAGAGGCAGCACAGAGCATTTTGAATAATTTCTTACTCTCCATCTGTCTCTGAAAATACCTGCTTCTCTTCACTCCTTATTTAGGTAACTTGCCCTTAAATTGCAGATCTATTTATCTATCTTATGTCAATAATCTGAAGAACTACTCCTTTCCAGGACACCCATTCACTCTGAAAAAGTCTCTTGGTGATGCAGAATGAAGTATATCCTGAGTTTATCACTCCTCACAGAACTCACAGAGATGCCTCCTGCTTCAGCTGGCCTCCTGAAGGAACAGTTAAGCAAGGTGCCAATGGAAAAGGAAACCTAGGACTGAAATTTGGCCCTGCACAGTGGACTGTAGCTGCCCAAAAGGAAGCCTTAGAGCAAGGTTTACCATCCTCTTATAGCAAAAGAGACTAACTCAAGGTAAATTCACTTCTCTTAAGAGGGCTCATACCGGCCTCGTACTGTGAAAGAAGATAAGTAGCACAGGGTAGAAAAAGGTTAGAAATGAGGCATGTGTAAGGATCCAACAAAACTTCTTCTACCAATGTCAGCTTTAAAATGCTAGAAAAGGAAATGGAAGAAGTGCAGTGTGTAGGAATAGAGACTAAAGCTTAAATTGATCCACCTTTCTTAGAAGGAGTCCATTGGAGTGGTTGACAAACTCTCCTTTTAGTATCAAGACCAAGCTGTTTGCATAAATTGCACCTTTGAACTCATTTGATTTATGCAGCTTTGTGTTCAACTTCAATTTACACCTTTCATACATTTTTCCTATTAGTATTGATGCAAGATGGTATATTCAATCTGCTTAACCACTCCAAACATAAGAAGAATCTGTTTCCACCATGAAACATGCACAACCCAAACTCATGTTTACAGAACCTTCATTTGCAGAGCAAGGTAGTAATAAACTCCATCAAGCTCTTAAATATTCACATTTGCCACTTTAAAGAAAAGTTCAGGGATCCCTGGTAGAGTGTCCAAAGAACAATAAAATAAAAAAGCATGGGCTTTTCCGTTCAGAAGTGAAATTTTCACAGCAAAATCTGTAAAATCATCAATCCTGTAAAAGCTTTCTGACTAAAAGTTTAATAAAGAAAAAAACCAAAAAAGCATTTTTAGCGTCCATGACCCTCTGGAGTACAATAACAATTCCACAGTTTTAAGATACAAATGGAATTAGATGCAAAAATCATGGACAATTTTAATGTTCTCTGAATTATTCAGAGTACTATAGTGTGAGTTAATGGATTATGTTTTTGTATTCAATAACATCTGATAGAGTTTCCATTAAAAGCAATCAAAATTGGAAGTTAATTAAACATTTTGGTTGGTGAGGCCTTTTAAATATTAGCAGTACTATGAATGCTTATTACAAATATACATACTTTGTTTTATATTAGAAATCATTCACGTAAAATGATAAATGCCAATGTAAATAAGGATTTCAGTGGCAGTGATGATCATTAATTATACATTTCTTTAAACTTTGCTTCATGCTTTTTGTTGTAAGTCAATTCTATTGATATTTCTACCAAATATGTACTTGGTTATTAAATTAAATTATATAATAAATATTTGAAAAACTACATATATAAACTTTGTGCTGCTGACCAGGCATCTTTATTCACACACACAAAGATACATCAAGTAGTCAGCCAAGAAATATTGTGAAAACTCTGTACCATTATGAACAAATATTGTGAAAACTCTGCACCCTCATTTGCTGTCTCTGTGTGTTTCTGTGTGCATAAATGTCTAAATCTGAAATTTGTGTGGCTTCATAGAGTTTGCTTGGTTTGGGGTTATTTTTAAGAACAGAATTGAGTAAACATTCTAAACAGTCTAATTGCTTGTGGGTCATCTTTAGAGGTTAATGTGGTTGCTTCCTTTACAGCTCTTATTCTCCTCATCCTCTCCCCATAAGCCTCCACATCTTCATCCAGCCTTGTGGGTGGTTTCATGGCAACACCTGCTCTTGTAGCACAATGCTTAGGACTCAAGGCAACTTCTGCTCTGCTTCCAACACAAGGGTGGTCTTTTTCTTGGTAATATTCTCAGGTTGCCCAAATGTTCTTCCATTCCCCTTAGAGGGACCTAGGAAAACACCAAATGACATTTTCGAGTTTGTCAAACTAAGTAACTTGAGGAAATGAAGGAAAAAGAATGAGTGAGAGAAATAATTGCAGAGTATGTTTATTAGTGTTGTGAAAAAAAAAAGCTAAATTCTTTCTCAGCTGTTAAGTAGGACATACCCCTATAGAAACCCCTAATTACCTATTGACAGATAGTTCCTCATGTATTTATACCAAACTAAGTCTATAGGGACTCAAGGAAGCTCCTTGCTACCTGCTAAGAAGTAGAAATGATTCAACTGCAGTGGTCCATCTTTCTATCTCTAAGTCAAGTCAAACTCTTCCCCTCTGACAAGTGGTGAGAATAGCATTTTTATTACCTGCCATTGGAGGGGAGAGATAATATACATGCTTTTGATGGAGTGCTGATAGTACTAACCAACTATTTCGCAAGGAAAGTCAAATACCAAGCGCAATATAAGCTGGACATTAGATAGTCAAGAATTTTATGGCATGTCTTGAAAGTCTTTTCAGAAGAAGCATAATACCACTTCCTCCCCTCTCTCACCAGCATTGGTTACTTGGATGTCAGCTCATGTAGCCAGAAATTCAGCCACAGGTGGCAATGTAAGTGAGAAGCTCAAATATCTCCTTGCCTTTCAATCCAGAGCAGATTTTCATCTGGCTGGTAAAGGCTAAGAGCAAAGAAAGTCTCCATCTGCCTGGAAATTTAAGACATTTAAAATCTGGGAGATGGTGAGACTGACCTGAGATGGAATCATCATTTTTAGACTCTTGAATAGGATGGGATCCACTGCTCAGTGGATTCTCTGTTTTCTCATTTGGAATTGGATCCTTTTGTGCTGCCCTTTAAATCCATATTATTACTTGTTTCCTCTGATTTCTTTTGAAAGTCTTGTACCCCATGCTCAACTATGGATAGCTGGCCCCATCTAGACTTATAGGCTAATCCACATTTGGCCTATTTCAGACCTTTTCCTCTTCTGTCAGATGAATGCTTCACTTACAATGCGCAAGTTATCAAGAAAGAATTTTCAGCTTTCTTTTGTGGTGTACTTGCTGCTAGAAAGAACTTCTACATACCTATGCTAACTTTCTCCTTCAAAATCCAAAATCCTTTGCTGTGATAATGTGATGAAATTTGGAAAGTAGATAACTGCTATGAGAATACTGCTGGTTTTAATGCCATTATCTCATTTTCTCTTGCTTTTTTGCATCTTCCTATAACAATCTGTTGCCTTTCATCTTAAGTGTATATGATAGATTTAGGAACATCAAGATAAAGGTCAACTGTGAGTGTTGCAGTTTGCAAGAATAATGGTCTGTTACATGCCTGAAATTCTTAGGCATTATAATAATGTCAATTATCATAATTTGTTAGAACCCAGAGGTTATGATTTCTTTCCCCTGTACTCACAGCTAAAAGCCTGAAAATATAAAATTATAATTCTATTTTATAGAATATGTTTCATAAATTAAAGAGGAAAGCTGTTTATAACATTGCTGCAAAGACAGCAACAAGGAAAGCTTATGTCAACTCACAATCTTTTCATTCTGAAAAATCTTATGTGATGGGGGGGTCCTATTTCTGCTTTTAAAAAAATCCAACAATATGTCTATTTTTATTCATAGACAATAATTTTTTTTAAAAAGAGACATGAGTAAGGAGATTGAATCAAACAGAACCATGAAGCTCTGTTCATGCTATTTCTGCTTGCAAACCAGGAGTACCAGGAGTGGCCAAAATGACAGCCTCCCAGGTGAAGGGGAAAAAAAAAAAATTTAAAAATTATGATGAAGAAATCTTTCATCAAAAAGTAATGCAATGGTTCTGTCATGTAATGCATGATATCTTTTTTTAAGTGCTTGCTCTGTGATAAAATTAGGAAAATAATTTGCTATCTCTGTTGCAGTCTTGTGAGGCAGCTATAATGTCCGAAAAACACTTTCAGACCCTTGGGCAGAATATATCAAAATCACCTCCACTCAACCTTTTTAAAACACATATCCTTAGCAATAAATTAATTTGATAATTGGAAAATAATTTAGATGTTTATTATTTTATTATCATTTTTACAGCTATGTGCATTTATTATAAGTACATATAGAGAATGAATGAATGAATGAATGAATGAATGAATGAATGAATGAATGAATGAATGAATGAATGACTTTTGCAAGCCAGCAGTAAGGAAATATTTCACTGTGTTTTGAAAAGTTCAAAATTTAAAATTATCTACAGAAGACCCTGCAGCTACCTGCTTTTATAAGGGTGCACAGAAATCTAAGTGATGAATGCAAAATCTTGGGAGGTGTGAATTGAGTAGAGGAATTGGGTTTGTTTCTGTTTACATTTATTTAAGATCTTCTAAAGCTTGCCAACAGAGTTAAATGAATATTTAGGAAAAAATATAAAAGGCATGAACTCATGTTAAAACCCATTAAATACTTTAACAGGAATTTTTCTTGTTATCTGCAATCTTGCCTTTATAGATTATGCTGGTTTTCTTTCAAGCAGTTGTTGCATAATAGACTCTCTAATGGCTATGCAGAGATAACTGTGTGTTTAGAAAATATTTGTAAAATCTATTAAATCCTCTATATTTTGCTATCAGTTGTTTGTAAAGGTTTGCAATCAAATCAGTAATTCTGGCTTTTCACTATCAATTCTTAACCAGCTAGATGTTACAAGCTGCTAAAAGACAACATCTACAGGAGAAATGATAGTTTAGGAAGTCCTAACAGTGCTGGTGATGCTTCCCCTGTGCCTGGGAGGTGCCTGGCCCTCCAAGGAGCAAAGGCTGGGATCTAAAAGTGCTCTGAAGGGCACCAGGCAATGATCTCTCCCCAGCTTCAGGATACCCCTTACACTCAAACTCCACTCATGGTGCTTGACACATTTCCCACAGTGAAGAAACCTCCACTTCCAGATAAATACAATGACCAGTTTTATCTCTTGCTTAAATCCTTACTTTTTTTTGGCGGTAATAGCTGAATATCGATGGTTGAATAACAGTTGCATAGCAACTAGCAGCTCTGATCAGGAAGAGGAATATAAACATACTGATTCAGACAATCAGCAAGATCTGAAGCAAGTGAAATAAGCAGTAAGAGAATTAGACACCTGAGAAAACTCACAAAATGAAATACAGGTTAATAAAGTGTGTGGGTTAGAATAATAGCCATATCTGCAAAAGTTAATGCTGTACAACTGAAAAGCAATGGGAAATGTTTATGAAAAAACAATATCCATAGTTGCTGTAGTTAAATGATAATTGGAATTTTAGAGAAGTTGGATTTTAGAAAATGTCTTCCTCTTTAGTCATCAAGCCACTTAATCAAAGAAAAGATACAAAATAGATATATGGCAGATGGTCTCTGATATAACTAACATTTCAGGATCATCTTTCCTTGAAGAACTTGGACCAGGTTAATATTTACTGGTCAGTAATTAAATTTTTATATTTTTGTTTCAAAAAACAACCATGTATTTCTGAAACATGTCAAAAAGATTAAACAAAACACCTCTGAACTTTTTTCCTTTTTGAAAGAAATGTCACTCTCATAATAACCACAGTAGCCATGTTTGTATTCCTGTTGGAACCACCACCCAGGAATCAAGGCCTCCTTGCACTGCTGCTCCATAAGAAAAAGTATGAAGGGTATATCACAATGCTATAACATCCCCTGGAGAAAAAGAGTCAGTCTTAGGATTAGGCAAGAAAACAAGTCAAGTGATACAGTCCTCTAATTTCCCTACTCTTGCTTCCCAGAGGACTAATCCTTTTCACCTTTGTCATGGAGTATCCTCTGAGATACTCCTGATTCTCAAGGATTCAGAATGTATTTATTAGTGTTTGTGATTATTCTTAAATCTGAAGTCAAAGCCTTAAGGAAGTTAAGTCTAAAGCATATAAAATCTCCACCTCAGCATTCCCAGACCAAGTGCTCAACTGTATAATATTAATTTTAGGCTTCTTTCTAGGGTAAAACAAGGAATATCTGTATGTAGTTTGGACCTCAGGCACCTAATCTCTCCAGAAATGACTATTATAGTATGTGAAGGAAAATTTTATTTATTGACTTCTGTCTAGTACTCTTCTCAAATAAAAATAATCTCTGAACAGAAGTAGAGAACTCCATGTTGAAACACTTTCTTCCTCAATTTGTAAACTCTGTGCTTCTTCAGAGAACAAAAATACTCTTTAAAAGCCATTACTTAAAGTTTGTCAGACTGGAAGAAAATAGCTTATCAATTATGCACAACCAAGAGATTTGCCCAAGCCAAAAGCACCTCTGGAGTAACTTCCTTTGAAGTCCTGACAATCTTCTCTCCATTTCCCCTTTGTCACGCAATCCCTGAGGTGACACTGCAGATTGCAGCCCCACAGCCTGTAACAGAGTGTTCTGATAGTAACACCAAGCATTTTCTGTTCAGCATATGACTGCTATCAGACACTGATAACAGATTTTCCACCTTGCTCACTACTGACAGGTCCTCAGTCCCCCAGAGACAGGAGGGAGTCAAGGATTGCCTCTTTACTCAGGTGTCCTGTTTTTCAAGACAGCAAGTGAAGCTCCTTTAGCAGCAGTTTCCCACAAAGGAGATCTTGCTTGTTAGGAGGAAAAGAAACCACGGTAAAATTGAGGGAGCCTCAGGACAGATATTCAGTTTAGCAATTTCTTATGTTTAACAAAATGTTGAATAACCAGAGTAGCAACCAAGCTTTCTTTGGATCCCCAAAGATGAGAGATTTTTCTTTATTCCCTTAAGGGTGTGCACAAGGATGTGCCTTTCCCACCTATGGAAAGAGAGCTGATGTCACTGATTGTCTGGTTTGAGCCAAACAAGTCCTGTCACACCGTGAGCAGGGCATGAGACTGATTAACCTATTTACTGCCAGAGTTACATGGCAGCTCTCTGGTCTTGACAGAGTTTATGAAGTGGTGGGAAAAGAGATCCCTTTTGGAATTGAATGTGAGGAAATTATGTTTGTAGATGTATTCCTCTCTCTTTCTATTGCTTTTGGGTTTTTTTCACTGTGGTATAGTTTCCATCTTCTTGGACATGAGAGTCAATTTATGAGGAAACTGTACAGAGTATCTAATATGTTCTTATTCTTCAAGGAACATTTTAAATAAGGACATATAATATTTTCATTAGTTTGGCTTTTACTATGGAGTTATCTGGTTTTGTAATATTTCAATTATAGTTGGAAAATCTTTTTAAAATTAAATTCTCAGATAAACACGTGCAAATGATAGAGGCAGAACATTTACTCAAACCAGTGTTTATTATCATGCATTCATTTTCAGTTAATAACACCTTTTTATTTTTGTAAAAATTTGTTTTAATAAATCACATTTAAGTACGATGTAAAATTGCTCACTTATATCAAATTGAAAGTCTCTCTTGGCAAATTTTATCAATAATATGTATTTTTTTCAAGAGGGTTTACATTGTGTGTTAGTTTTATGATTATTTTGAAATTTGCTACTTTTTTATGGCATTAGTCAATTAGAAATTAAAATGAAAGATAATGAAGCATCCTATTGTTAGAAATAACTTTCTTCTGTAAAAGTCAGCAGGTTATCTTCCGGTGTTAACTTTTTTTCAGAAATTATATATCTTTACACTTAAATACCATGAACCCACAAAATAAAAAATGGATGGTATTTTTCCTCTGAGAGTCCCAGAAAGCTGTGATTTGTCACATCACAGATGCATGTAATATCAACTCTCTCACCATGCACTGGGTATAATTTCGGCTGCCACAGGAATGATGTGTCTGCTTTTACACACTTTCTGAGATTAAGCACTTGGAGAGCCCTAATATCTGTCTGTACATACATGATTATTTTATAGCTGTTTTTCTTTATAAGTTTCTTTATATGTTTCTTTTCTTTTTTTTTTGTTTTTCTTTGAGATACATTTATACGTGCACATACATATATATATATATATATACAGTCTATATAGAAACACATATATATGTTTACATGCATGTATATACATATATCTATTTACATATAAGTTTATATATAGAGAGAGACACAAAAGTTTAAAAATATGCCTTAATGGTGGTACAAATCAATAATAATAGTAATAATGATCCTATTGCTACTACTACTACTAGTACTACTGCTACTACTAGTACTACTAATGCCAAATGATGTATTACTAAAAATAAATATAAAAATAAATATCTTATTGGGAAGAATTCACATAATGTTTCACCCATTCAAAAGTCTTTAAAAAGTGCTATATAAAAGAAAAAATAGTTTAGAAGCAGTTTAAGGAAATGTTTTTAAGGCCCATATCCAAGCCTAAAAGAGGCATACTGGAAACTCTAATATTGCCAGCCTAAAAAGGTGGTAGAAATTCCCATCTGGTATAAATCTGTGCACCACAGGGACTTTAGTTTACTTTGTCTGCAGCCTGGTTTCTAGTCAGAAGCAAAATTTTTTGGCTCCAGTTTAAAAAACTGATTATTGATATCCTTGTTAGATATTTCTGTGTCCCTATTGGCATTAGGTTTGCAACAGAAAAATCCAAATCTCTCTAAAATTATGTATCTTTCTGCTCTGTTCATTCTGAAGCTTAAATATGAGAGATTAATAAAGGCAAAATCTTTCAATGTGTTCCATTTTCACAAGGAATAATATAATGTGTCTTTGTTTAATGTAGATAAAGCAAAACTACTCAGAAAAGCTGTTTCAGCTGTTGAAATGTCCATAAATTTTATTTATTTCTAAATAAAATTGTATGCAGAATGACTTCTGGGATCACACTGAGAGGATATTTCTTATAGTTCTTACTCTCTCAGTCTATCAGCAGAGAAAATTAACTGCAATATAACCTGTGTACTAAAGATTGAAGAGAAGGAAAGCTACTCTCATTACAAAGCAAAAACATACATTAGAAAAACCCTTAAACAGCATTATTGGCTGTCAGTCTTGTTTTTCTCTAAGTTTGGGATGAATACCCCACCTGTTGGCTACAGTAGGAGAAGGCTGATTAGGTAATTGTCTTGAACTACCGTGGTGTCTTAGCTGAAATCAGGATGCAGCTCCTGAAACTGGAGGGCACACTCTGTGCTTTTGCCAATTAGAACACAAAGCCATCAAATCCTCCAGCTCTTCTTCGTCAGCTCTTGGGTGAGATATATAGTGCATTCCAACCACAAGCTTACTTTTTGGCATCTATGTATATTTTAAGTTTAGAAGCTTTTATACTTAGTGGCCCCAAGATCACTGCTGAACATAACATGTTACCATAAAATCAGTGCAAAGCAGCCAATAACTAAGCTTTTGAAATCAGTGCTAGAATATTTATTCTTAGACACATTCTGCAGCAAAATAAAACTCTTCCTTCTTTTGCTGCGAACAGGCTTCACTGGGAAAAGAGCTGATAAGGAAACTTAGGAAACAGAGATATTTTGACATTTTGAGGTTAAACTGAAAAGACACTTCCTGGCAGGGAGCACATTTCATGTTCGACAAAGTGTTGCATAAGTACTGACAATTGTCGCCTTTTCCCTTCCTACAAAGTCAGAATGAGTAAAGCTGCTATCATACACACTGAAGGAACTGTGCTCTATCCTGTAATTCTGCCAGACTCAGACTTGTTTACTTTTTTACACCTATTTAAGAATCCATGAATGATCTAAAATACTTCAATAAAATGCATGAATGATATAAAAACTTTAGGCATGAAAATGCCTAGCATGCTCATCCTTTCATTCCAAATCACTTTGGGGTCCTACAATTTCTTATATTCTGATACCTAATTTCCTGATTTTCTGTTGAAGCACAACTAGCAAAATTTACTGCCAAATTCACTGGGGCAGCAATGGAAGTGCCTTCACAGATGCAGCCCATACGCTTTTCTAAATGCAACTTTGACAATCATTGTAAAGTAATAGTGCTGTACTTTTTATCCCATTATGGATAATTATATTTTATCACATTCACAAGTTGCTGACATAAAAAAAAAAAAATACTGTGCAAAAGCATGGAGGAACACAGAGGGTTTGGCAAATGTGGTTGCCAAAATTGTGATATCTATTTAGTGTGAAGCCAAGTAACTGGCTTTCCTATAGTATGGTTTTCCTCTAACCACAGCCTATGAAGTCAGCTCTGTGGCAGAGCTTGACTTCAGGACATATGCTGAAATCATTTTAAAGGGCAGTGAGGGCAGAGGAAAATTTTTGTGTGTGCACTGTTAATTTAACCAAGTGCAGTGTGCCTGTTCCCAGTGATCTCTCATAGAGCACCTTTACATCAGCAAAATCAGTGAAAAACTTGAGTTAATTTGGCCATGCTATGGTGAGAAATTTTGAACTGCACTTAAAGCAAAATAGGCTGTAACATGGTGAAAAACAAGAGCACTGAATACAAATCATCTTACTGCTAACTTCAAGGAAAAAAAAAACAGAAGAAGCAGCACAGAACATTCTGTACTTGTCATGATCCCTGATTTGTAAATGTCTCATAGCAGAGTTCTGGCAGATGCTTTGTGTAAGAGTGATTGACTCCAGTGAAGTACTTAGCCCAGCCCAGCCCTCCCTAGTGATCTGAAACTGCTTCTCCTTTGCTGCAGGCTGGGTTCAAGCTCTTGCAATAAATCATGCTGATGCCTATCCCTAGGATATACAGGTTGGACAATGGGGTGTCTCTTCACCTCCTGTTGCAGTTCACTGAAGCTGTTAAAATACTCTAAAGAGTAGCTCATTTGTCACATTGGTCTGGTTTGGAAAAATGCTTTACACAGCTGTCTTACTACTTACCCAAGAAACTCTGTGTTTTCTCAGTGCTGAAGGCTTCTTGGACTCCTGTGAATTAAAAAAGGGTTACTTTACATATTCCAAAAGTAAGCCATTTGTAGAGAAAATATGTTGACATCCTTGTAATCAACTTGTAAAGTGGAGTCTCATTTTCAATAACTGGATTCATCTTTCCCAGAAATTCCTCAGCTAATTGAAACATTCTATATTTCTATGTGTCTAAGTTGTTTTAATACATTTTTGTATGCTAATCTGTGACCACTGCTTGAGATGTCTGAGATGTAGAATCATAGGATCACCAAATGGTTTGGGTTGGATGAGATCTTAACAGTCATCTAGTTCCAGCTTTCCTGCAATGGGGAGGGACATTTTGAACTGCACTAGGCAGTGTTGCTCAAAGTCCTGTCCAACCTGGCCTTCAACACTTCCAGAGATGGGGATAATAATGCTTTGTCACAAACTGTGTGAATATCCTTAATTGCTGGTGAATGCTAAGATTTTATATCAATTCATATAATATTTTATATCAATTACTGTATTTGATAAAAGAAAGAATAACCACTGAGACATAAGTGCAATCCAGAAAATCATGGAATAAATGCTATATTATAAATTCATATGAAAATAAATATATAAAGAAAAATGAAAAGAAAAATATATACAAGCATATAAATAATAGTGACAAATGCTGAAGTTTTCAGAAATTCCATGCAGAACACACTACTATTCTTAGGTGAAATTGTAGTGGTTTATTAATTGGGAATCTTACTTGTTGTATCCTGACTGACTGATTTGTTCATGTGCCATCCACTTAATATTTCACCAAGACTGGCTCTGATTAAGCTTCATCTTTCATTGGAAGAGTCACTGAAACACTAATTGCTTTCTTTTTTAGGGGTTTAGATACAATCATGTCCATTAAATATCAGGAGTTAAGGAGCGAATCCAGCAATTTAAAGATGGTCTTCATTTGCATATTAATTTTGTCTACAAGCTCAACAAAAATTAAGAACATCCATAATATCTTTCATGACTCCGCTGTTGAAAATAGAATTGATTGGCAAAACTTATCTATTTTGTCAAATATAATTATCAAATAGCTGTTAAAAATCTAAATTTTTTTAAGATTTTCCAGGTAGTGAAAATAGAGAAAGATTGGACCTTGCATGGGATAGATGACTCTTTTAGGAACTGCATTATGGCTGATACTCAGACGAGAGCTGACATGGGGAATGTGTTGACCTTTGAGGATGGTGTCTTCAAAGACAGCAGAAGCAGTGGGCTATAAATTTCAGCATGAAGAGGATTGATTTTTATTTTAATGGTTTCTGAACAGCTTCTCTGGGAGTCTGAAGAGCCCTGAGTACTTTCTCACACACATAATTTTTAAGTGTTTAAGTGTTTTTTGCTTTCTTTCACACTCACCATAAAACATCATTTATTTGCATAGAAGAGGAATGTTAATTTTAGATATAATACTAACCACTTTATGGAAATTTGGAAAGGGGCTGCATTA
Source organism: Fringilla coelebs (assembly GCF_963513975.1). Taxonomy (NCBI): domain Eukaryota; kingdom Metazoa; phylum Chordata; class Aves; order Passeriformes; family Fringillidae; genus Fringilla; species Fringilla coelebs. The sequence continues at coordinate 12,137,662 of NC_140029.1, read as the reverse complement.
TGGAAAAGGCATTCAGTTTTTGCACAAGTTACCCAAAGTAAAAAAAAAAAAAAAAAAAAGAGATAGGTAAAATGCCACCTTTAAAAAAAAACCCAACACAAAACCAAACACACCAAAAAACCTTCTGCAGTGGAATTCCTGCCTTGTATAGCTTATATTTCAGCCTGGGCACTTGAGAATTGATAGCCTGTAAAATAAAAGATTTGTGATTTACTAGACCGTTTATATCTTGTCTGTAACTTTTGCAGGCTCCCAAAGACCGTGTAACACTTCTGGAACAAGTGTGTAAAATATTACAGAAACAGTAAAGATAGTATTTTTTTTATTCTACTTTCCCCACTGTATCTTACGTTAGAGGCTCTGGGCCATTTTCCAGAGCTGGTATTGACAAGAGTACATATAAATGAAACCATAATTTGTTAATTTTTTATGTGCATCTATTACTGAATATTCCCTCTTCTTCCCAACAAGAAGCAAAAAAAAATTAAAGTGTTGAGGCTATAATTAAAAGCTTAATAATATGAATTATATCTCACTTCAGAAAAACAATCTCAAAATCTCTTAGTTCTATGCTGTGATGTATTTTTATGTTTGCAAGGATTAAAGCATCTCTGTGGTGTCTCTATCATCTAGAAAAAATTCATCACTAATTTGTAAAAAACGTTATCTCCTTTTCAATGCAGTTTTATTAGCTATAATTGCATAGATGAATTATTCATTTTCTTAAACACCAAAAAATTACTAGAAAAGTGATCCAGGTTAATTATCAAGAAGTATTTTAATCTTCTTGTAATGAAAACCAGAAGAAAGCTTGTCCATAGCTGTTTTTCCTGTTGGCACAACTGATTCACGTTAGCAAGGCACAGACTGAAAGTTAGAGCAGGGAAATCTGGAAAGGGAGTCTGCAGGGCTCCTGCCTCACAGCTTTCAGAGATAGGTGTTCTCTTCTAATGAGGCTGATGGCTTTGGTGGGAGGGCTAGACTCAATGTTTATTCCTGTGAGCCTTTCCATATTATCCCAACTTAAGAAAGGAGTTTAGATGAATGTTAAAGTTGTCTGCAGTAAAGGAGTGGTCACTGAATATTTATAAACTTTGGATGGTTGCTCCTTACTGCTGTTTAGTGCCACCCCATGCTAGATCCTCTAGAATAATTTAAATTATTTTTGTAACAATGGGTACTTCTATGGTCTTGAATATGGCTTCAAACAGAACAAGGGTTCAATGTAGTGAAAGTGAAATATCTCCTAAGCCTTAGGAAAGAGCAGTATGTCCTAGGAATGTTCTTGAACCTCACTCCTCACCAGGCATGGGTGAGTATGTGTTACTTACCTGGATGAAAATTTTGTAATTTTGTCTGCCTTCTTGCCTTTAATTACTAACGACTATAGCATATAGGACTGTCAGAGTGGGTGATTTACCAGACTTGCTTGTATTCTGTGTAAATTGATTAATATTCTGGCAATAATGCAGCATACTGATTAATGGCAATAAATGCACTGGAGAGTATGGAGTGAAGGTATCTGAGAAGAACCATCAGAATGCTTATTTGTCATCTATTTACTTATTTGACCTAAGTAAAACTAGTTAATTATTTTTTAGAAATGTTTAATGAATATTTAGGAATATTTTATCTTGTCTACTGAACCTAAAATAATTCCCCCTGCCCCCAGGTTTTTATAACTATTTGTTTTGTGCAGTTTATCAATTCAGCTTGTTTGAAAAAAATACACCTTATATGAAGACTGGTCTCCATTTTGCTAGTGTTGGAGAACCACTTTCAAGCAGCCTAAAATTGTGCCCAAATTTTTTTTACAGTTGAAAACCTCCAACAGTCTTCTGGTTTTGTATATATTTTTGTTGATCATGGTTTTAGTTCCATTTTTTTGGTGATGTTTTGGTTTTCTTTCCTCTTTGGAGAAGAAACATTCCAGTCAGTAACATCAAATAAACCCTATTCAGCAATGAACCCATAATCAGTCATGGACCTCATTTCCCTATAAGAACCTGAAAGGAAGTTGTATTGAGGTGGTGGCAAATCTCTTTTACCATGCCTGCAGTGAGGGCACCAGAGGAAATGGCCTTAACCTGAGACAGGGGAGATTCAGATTGGATATTAGGAAAAAAATTTCCCTTTTAGGGTGGTCAGGCATTGGAATGAGCTGCCTAGGGAGCGTGGAGTCATCATCCCTGGAGGTGCTCAAGAGGAGTCTGGATCTGGCTCTGGGTGATGTGGTTCAAGGGTAAAGTAGGTAGTGTTGGGGTGACAGTGGGACTGGATGATCTTAAAGGTCCTTTTCAGCTTTGATGATTCTATTATTCTATGATTCTATGAACTGTGACTACATTAGTCAGATTTGCTAAATGTAATACTTTTGAGCTTTGTTTCAATTTAGTTCTTCAATTAGTGATATTCAGGTTTCCTTTCTGACACTGAATTTTGGCACCTAGACAAGTACATCAATACCTGAAGAGCAATAAGTACCTAAAGTGGATGATTTATCCCTTCCTGACACTGCTGTAAAGTAATTGGCTGAATTCCCTAAGGAAATATATTATACCCTTCAGTGACTACTGAGGCATCCTTGATTGGCCAGCTTTGGCACTTCAAAGTCAGGTGCTGTTAGCATTCCCCATCTAAATGGACTGGTGCAATTCCTGCAAATTACAGGAAGCCCAGAATACAGCTTCTGTATCAAGTCAGGCATTTGTGTAGCAGGATGGAAGTGAGATCTACTCAACCAATGCTGTAATTGTCCAAACACCTCCCGTGTGGAGAAGAATTTCCTTGAAATGACCTCCTCCTTTGGGAGCAGTAGGATCTTCAGGGTTTGTCCAGGAAACTCCTGGGACCTGCCCAGGGACGAGGCAGGGCTTGGTTTGATCCTCTTACAAATCCTGTTGCATTAAAGGGTATAAGTAACCAAAGTAAGGACATGGGTTGTTTTGCCTAATGGCTAATCTTGTTTATAATTTTGCAAATAAGTGGTCAAGTATCTTCTGTAGCAAGTTGTACTTGCTCTGGCTGGGATGGAGTTAACTTTCCTCATAGCAAGCCATATGTTGTTATGTTTTGGGTTTGTGTCTAAAGAGTGCTGGTTGGTAATATTTTGACTTTCACTGAACTGTGCTTGCACAGCACTGAGGTTTTCTCTTTCTCCCATTCTGTCTTCTTCCCCCCAAGCAAGCAGGCAGGCTGGCAGTGGGTAAGAAGGGCCTGAGCAGCTGATCCAGAGTGGGCAATGGGATGTTCAATGTCCTATTAATATCATGCTCAGCAACAAAAACTGAAGTAGAAGAAAAAAAAAGGGATTTTCATTCTGGTTTCCAAGGTGGCCTTTGCTCAGAATTGGTTGGGCATCTCTTTACTTATAGGATCTTCTTTGCATTGCCTTTATATTTTTCCCGTCTCTTTCACTTGAAAAATTGTCTTTACTTGGCCATAAACTTTTCTTAGTGTTTTTCTTCCTATTCTCAGCCCTGCCCCTCTGGAGCAGGGACTGAGTGAGCACTGGTGTAGATGTTTGGCTGCTGGTAGTGTCAGCCCAACACAGATCTATCTGGCTCTAGGGATTCCAGATAATGACAGGTCAAAGTGTTCTAGACTGAATTTAAAGCTGTTATAGGAGTTTTGCTCTGACTGGAAGGGCTGCTGCTTTCTGTTGCTGGTCACAGTGTTGACTTGTTTGCTCCTTCACCTGACCTGTTGCTGTTATGATCCAATTTACTGAAAGATGCCTCTGCCTGAATAAAGGTGCAAATGAGATCATATATCAAAGTACAGGGGCTTTAACAGTAAGTGTGAGGTAGAGAGATAGAAATAAACAGGAAGGCAGGGGTGGGGGGGGGAAGTGGCAGAAGAGGGCAGAGAGACAGAGAGGAGACAAACAGAGATCAAACAGAAGATAATCACCACCTCGTGGATCCCAGAGCATTGCTTCCTTTCCTGCAGTCTGCCACAGAGGGAATTTTTGTCTGGATGTATTAACTTGGGTGTGCTCACCTCTGGAATTAGGGCCTTCCTGCTACAAGTTCCTCTCTCCTCTGGAGATCTCAAGTTGTTGCTGTGGTAGCTTATGGCAAGTTCCTTCTGTGGCCCTGGCAGTGTTTAATGCAGTTGTGATCTTACAGTTGCTCACTCCGTTTCTTACTGCACATTTAGTTCCAGAGATTGTTTGTCACTGCTTTCTGCTTTTGCAGTTTACTCTGCTTTTAGGTTTTTCTCTTTACTTATAAAACTTTCTGAACTCACAATTTTTTTTTCTTTTTGCCTTCCCATTGTCTTCCCCATCCCACCATAGGGAAGGAGTGAGTGAGCAGTTACACAAATGATGGTTAGCTGCTGGCTGTCATCCACCCAGTGCACAAGCCAAGCCTTTAAATTCAACTGTTATCAAACAAATAGAATTACAAATTGACTTTGCATTCCGTATTTTGCACTATATTGATATCAATTAAACCAGTAGGACTCCACAGTTTTATATCAGAATGTGTTTGGAGTTTCTCCAATACCAGTATCAAGGAGCAAGACACAAACATTTATGGCAGTGAGGCCACGAGCTGGACCTGCACCACATGGAGCTGGTAGGGTGGCACTGCATAAGGGCAGCCTGCAATGTCCAGATTCAATTCTTAGCACAGCTCAGAAGAAAAATACATTATTTCTACTATTCCTGCTGCCTTATACTTTCTCTGCTTTCACTCCACACCCCACTACAGGATCATAGCAGTTTAAGCCTACAATAAAGAGGAAGGTTGGTTATAAATGGGCTCAGTTTGTTACTACTTTTGTTTCTGAAAACCTAAAAATACACATTTACTGCTGCTTTTGCAGATGTTTTGAAATGCAAACAAATGTATTTATTTGTGTATTTATATTTCATCTAGAGTTGTTTTAATTTATTCTACAATTTTCTGAAAAAAAAATCTTAGTTTTCCCTAAGCATTTAAAATAATTGAGTAAAGCTCCTATTCCAAATAACTGAGATGGAAAATGATGATTTCATCAAAAAGAATTAAGAGTTGATTTTATTTGGTTGTGGTTTTTGTTGGGTTTTTTTCCCCTAGTTAATTAAAAATAGATTGTAGTTTAAATTGCTTTGGAACCATGCTAAAGCCATTTGCTATATACTACATAAGAAAAAGTAAAAGTGTCATGCAAGGTCAGCATGTGCTGTCAGAAACATTTGATGTTTGTGTCAAAAGTCAGTGGAGGATGACACTAACTGGCTTTTCTATTAAAAACATCTTTGAAATAAGAGCAAGTGTCATAGTTTAACCATAGAAAAGGTGTATGAACATGAAGATTTCTCTTTTTCTTTTTGTTAGGTAATTGAGCACACTGAACTGCAACACTCTTGTCAGTCCTGACCTGGAGAGACTCCTGATTTGACATGTTTTCCAAATTACAAAGATATGCAGGAATTTGTAAAAGAAAGTTAGGAAAAAACAAAAAAATCCTTTAATAAATTTTTATGTAGTTGTTCTTAGCTTCTTCTCAAGTAGAAGTATCTTTTTCTCAACATGTATTTTCAAATCATATTTTTTCATAACATAATTGCAAATACTATTTTTATTTTATAAATTAAGCCTTAGAAAATGCCACTAGGGAATAAAGCTACCATCATCATTTATTCTATGGCGTATGGCTGCTTGTATAGATATAGCTGCAATTTTAATTTCAAGTGGGAATAATTATAGGAACAGATAGTCTGGGATCTAAAAGGATCTGGCAGGGCAGCAAGTAATAGATCTCTTGGTTGTGGGCAGATCAAGAATGCTATTGGGATCTTTAGGTTTGGGATTAGCAGGTAGAATGAAGTGCCAGAGTAAACAGGAATCCCTGTTCCTTCTGCTTCTCTCCTGTCATATTCCCTTCAATGCATTTCCACCATCCCACATCTGCTTCATTTCTGCACACCCACATTTCCAGATTATTGAAGTCAATAATCTATACAGGCTTTTCCATCACAGGCAGACTGAGGAATTATTTTGCACAGCTGTGACATTGTATTTCCCATATTTCAGGGATAGGAAAATGAGTGCAAGGATGCACAGCCTTGTTCTCATAACACACTAGGGAAAGAGCAATATCAGAAGGAGGCAATGAATGCTGTTCTAGATGCCTGCAGCCTTCATAAAACCTCCTGCTAAACGAGGAAACACATACAAATGTGAATGAATTATCTTCCCTGGAAATAAATACCTTCTTTGATCTAAAAAGAGATGAAATATTGTTTTTAAAAAGTAATTAGGACATTATAATCAGGTAAAAAAATGTAATTCACCAACACCTCATAATTGTCAGTAAAATGCCCTCTGAATTTGCTTAGACCACAATTTTCTGTGTGTGTGATTCTTGTCCTAAATATTTTTTTAAGAAATTATTACACTGTAGAGTCCAGAGAAGTGCTGAGTTCCTTGAAGTCAGAGATAGAGAGAAGAGCAACACTTTACCATGTAGGAAACTGAAAGTGAACTTCTGTCATGACAAATACCATGAATGACATTGTGTGACTATCAGTAGGCTAGTTCATCTTTCTTTGCCTCATTTTCCTATTAAGAAAACAGCAATAATAACTGACCTGTTTTTGGAAGTTTAAAGATTCATGTTTAAAGATTGAAAATATAATAAAAACAGAATTAAAATATGGGTGATGTTCTGAAAAGCATGATGAGCACCATAATAAACCGAGAACATCAAAGGAACTGAAACAACTCAAGCATTATTTTTAGGTGCTTGTTTTGCCATTTCAGGGATTTGTGTATATGCACACATGTGCATACACGAAAAAGGCAATTTGCTGTGTGTTTTAATTCAAAGTAATATTTTATAACAACAAGACAACAAAAGCAGAAAACCCAACAAAAATAACAATAGCAAAATGCTGTAAAGGTTTATTTTCTGCAACTGTGCTAATGCATCATGAAAACAGCAGATTTTCCATGGCTGTTTGTATTGTTTAAATAATAGTTTATTAAGTATGCATTGGAACATATATATTTATATGATGCATGAGTATGCATTTGGTACAAGCTAGTGCTTTGCTAAAGTCAGGTATTGGTAGAGGACATAATTTCCTGACAGCTCCAGCTTGTCACCACATTTTCAGTGAGCAATGCAGTGAAGAAGTTGGCAGTAGTAAGATCAGCAAGTGTTCTTACATGATAAAAAGTGGCAGTTGCTCACACTGATCCTTTGAAACAGAAATGCACGGAAAGGATACTGTCAGAATTGGTAGGCTTGAAGTGTGACCTGCCTCTATAGCATTTCCCTACAGCCAATCTCCCTGTAGAGGTTGTAAACATTTAAGGCAATGGGATTTAAGAGAAAACAGGGTTGCAATTCAGGAAGTTTTGATTTCTGGTCACTGTGCCCCTGACAGTATGTGCCCTGACACAGGGAAAGTCACGGGGGTAAGTTACGCCTCTGTGACATCTCTTTATTTTGGTGGACATCCACTTTACTCAGGGCAAGCATCTGCCAGATTTCCATAGCACAAACTCCTGCAGCAGCAGCAGGGCAGGCACCCCTTCAGGAAATGGTGTCTTTTTCTGCTGCAGTTCTTAGCCAGGCTCCATGAGAAGTTAGGCTTTTCCCTGCTTTTCTCAGGAGCCTGGGCTCTACAAGTGTACTGACTGGATTTTATGCTTTCATCTTTCTTGCTCTGCAAGATGTGTGCAGTAAAACAGGGCATGCACTAATGTCAGAACTGCTAGATGTGTACCCTGTACAACCTATGTTTACACTTTTGAATTCCCAATTTCTCTGAAAAACTTGATTTCTTATAGGCTTAATGTGGCTTTTCTTTTTAACTGGAGAAGAATTTTGTCTTTTACTCATCCTTAAAACTGATATTTCTGAGTTTAAATAATACAAGGTCAAGAATATCCCAGTTTTCTCAAATCTTTATAAATTACAGGTATTTTTTGAATAGATAAACGATATTACCCCTACTTAGATCAAAGTTGCTGTCTAAACTTTTGAAAACCTTTGAATAAAATATTATAACTATGGGAACAACAGAGTTTTAATAACTTTAGCTGCTTAGGTAGACGTATCTTTTTACCCAGCTCAGAACATCTTTCTTATTATGTGTCTGTAAATTTAAAACAAACATAAATCAGAAATACGAGCCATGACACAAGAATTTCTCACCAATTACCTTCAAAAATGAATAGATAAAAAATAAAGTGAGATATTTTTGAATGCTGTCTTAAATTATATGTCCACAGATACCCATTTTTACAGTGATTGCACTAATTCTTTTCTCCAGCACACTTCCAAATTAATAGTGCACATAATTACTGGGGTAGGATAGCCTCAAGTTTTGTAACAAAATTTATCAATTAAAATGTATTTTGAAAAATATCTTTATATAAAAATGTCAGAGCAGTTATTAGGGAGCTGCAGATTTCAGCTTCCCTTGTTGAAATCTTCCTGCTTTAACATTTCTGAATCATTTCAATGATTTAATATGTCTATAAGATTATAGACTTCTTATGGGAGGGGTGAATCCCAGAGAAGTGATAATCTTACCCCAGAAACAGTTAATCATGGATAATTTGCACATACGGTTATTATTTATATTTATTGCTGTGATGATGCATGGAAACAAACAAGAATAGCGCCTGATTGTACCAGACAGAAACAAAGCAAAAAGAAAAAAAACCAAATACCAAGAAGGATATGTGCTTTGCATCCAGCAAATTTCAGTCTGGATGAAATACATGCACGGGAAATGAATATTTCACAGAATGTTGTGTAAGCAGAGCTAGAAGAAAATTGACATTAATTCCATGGCTGTAAGCAGGGGAAGGGAGGGAAAGGGAGAAGGCAAGATGAGGAGGGGAAGGAAAGGAGTCAGAGAGGTGGGAGTGGAGCTGGGGCAGTGAGGAGCCCCTGGTACCTGACTGGCACAGCCAAGCAGGTTCTCTCCCCCAGGCTCCCTGCCACCATGTGAGAGCAATTGAGGTTTCTTGCATGGCAGGCATCACCCCAGAAAAGCTGCCTTCAAAGATCATGGTGCTGCCAGCTCTGTACTCATCTTCCTTTCTTGCAGGAGATGGAAACAGGGCAGGAAAGGACGCAAAAATAAAGTATTTTGTGTAGCTTTCTCAGCAATCACCTGAACAAATGTGGATTTCTCAAACTGATCCTCGGCTTAGTCTTTGTGTGGTGTTGTGTTCCCTCGCTTTGCTTAAGGGATTCACGTCAAATAAATCCATTTCTTCAGTTGTATTTGCTGTTTCCTGGCAACCACCCACCTTGGAAAAATAAAACCCTGTGAAATGAGAAAGAATGCAAGGCCATCTCCTACCCCCTCTACCCACCTCTGGCATGGCTTTCCATGCTTAATTCCACACACAGTCAGTCAGTCAGTCAGTCTGTATCTAAGTTACTTTCCTGAGACAATGGTTATGCAAGTTAGGGGCATGTCAAGTCAGTTTGTTATTTAAACTCTACAAAGCTTAATCATATGAATAATTCTGATTTTTAAAATTAAAGATGTGAAGTTTTCCTTTCATTTTCTCAGCGTGTTCATGCAGATGGCCTTTTTCAGAAAGGAAAATGAAATGAATTTTAAAAGATGGCTTCATACAAATAGCTTTCTCATATAGCATGAGAAAATATGGCAGAAAATTAATTAAAGCCTAAAATTAGTGATGACAATATTAAACAATAAACAGATTTTGTGAGTTACTTAAATTCACATAATGGGGTTTTTTTTATGATATTCCAAGTAAGTGCATAAGGAAAACATATGCAGACATTCATCCAGGAAGCCATCCTGCAAAGTTCATAGGGAATTCACTTTTAAGGGGAAACTAAGTTTTTCTTGCAGAAACTGCAGTTTGTGTATGTTTGTGCTCAAGTGTGGGTTTCTCAATCTGTTGTTTCTTTTCCTTTTGTGGTAGTTGAATGTTCTGCATTTCTCATCCTTTATTATACAGTTAACTTGTTCTTGTGTGTAGCTAACAAGCACATTTGAGGAATGCCTCAAGAAGGTAGGAAAAGGATGCCAGCTGTGAACCACACCAAAACAAAGATCTTTAGTTCTTTGCTCTCGTTTAAAGACAGACTGTAACAAAAGCATGGTGGACAGCAAATAGATATTAGTTCCCCAGTATATTCTAAACTTCATTAACTTGCACGTCAGGGACTTGGATCCTCAAATTTTCCTTTTTCAGGGAACAAAAAGAGACTAATGCAGCTAACATAACTATTGTAAATTACAGTAAATTGTGGAGAGTAAGAATCAGATAACTTCCTGAAAGTAGGTGAGTTTCACCAAAAGTCTAATGACCCACCTAGAAGAAGAAAAAAATTGCATTGAATCACAGAACCACTTAGGTTGGAAAAGGCCTCTAAGATCATCAGGTCCAACCATTAACCCAGTGTTTCCAAGTTCACCACTAAACCATGTTCCCAGGTGCCACATCTACCTGCTTTTTTGAACTCCACCACCGCCCTGGGCAGCCTTTTGTGATGCCTGACTACCACTTCAGTGAAGAAATTTTTCCCAATATCCAGCCTAAACCTCCCCTAGTGTGACTTGAGGCCATTTCCCTTCAGCCTATCAGCTGGCCCTTGGTGAAGACACTATGCCCCCAGGTAAAGTTATCTTACCTTTCAGGTAACTTTAGAGAGCAATGAGGTCTCCCCTCAGCCTCCTCTTCCCCAGGCTAAACACCCCCAGCTCCCTCAGCTGCTCCTTTAACTGGCACCAGCCCCAGTGGTGCATCCTTTGTGCAGAGATAGAATCATTTAGGTTGGAAAAGCCATCTGAGATCAAGTGAAACCATAAACATTGTGCCACACCATGGAAACAGCACCTACATGGGTGTGTTTGGGTACATGAGTGTCCTGCAGATCCTCAGGGACCAACAGTCCTGTATGGCACAGCACAGCGAGACCTGAGATGCAGCTAAGAGTTCAAAGAGCCACTGTCTTCTAGAAAGACAGAAAGAAAGCTTAGGGAAAAGGAAGGGAGAAATCCTTCTTTCCACTTTTTCTAAATATCTTAAATTTTCTTTCCTTTTAAAAGATATAGGCTAATAGTAAGAAGACAGTTTCAACTAGCATGTTATTGGTGGAATTAGGTTTATAATCTATGGCAAAATATGCTGGATGGTGTCTTGCAAGGAGAGGAACAGGTGAGGTGGAAGTTTTGATAATAGATAGTCTCAGTGATTTGCAATGGGATTTAGAACTACAAGTCTATTTTAGCTAATATCACAAATATATTGAACTTAAAAATTCAGTAAAGTACTGCAAAACTGTTTTAAGACAGGAATAGCAGAAGCTTTTTTTTTAGGAGACTATGTAGACTAATCCTATTTACTATGGGAAGAAAAGCAAAACTTTACATCATGTGATTTATAAGATCATATAGACTAAAATCTCTAGCCCTTTTCAATACCCGATGGAGAAGATGTCATTTAAAATGAACATGCAATAGATTCAAAACAAGAGATCCTACTTTATATAACATGTAAATAGTCTAAATATAAATACCATATAGAATAGTGTTCAAGCAAATAAAATTCCAGGATTTATATGCTTACATTTATATAACATGTAAATAATGCAAATATAAACACCATATAGAATAGTGTTCAAGCAAATAATATTCTAGGATTTAAAGTCATATTTATGTGAGTTTACTAACAGTCTGTGAGATTAACACTAAATAGACTGTTAAGCAAACTATTTCAGTGTACTGAGAGCAAGAAACTTTCTCCCCAACGTTTTTTTTCTTTCCATTTCTAAAACAAGGACTCCAGATTTACATTTAAAATGTATTTAAAATCCTTCCATATTCTAGTTAGCGACTGGGGTTTTTTGTGTGTGCCTGTGTCAAAAACCCCCACCAAAACCCCCACTGAATTCTCATTTTCTTAGTACAATAGAAGAAAGATGTGTGTTTATGGTAAAATGGAGAACTACATGAAGGGAGCAATCTTACAGATGAAGATGAGATTTCCTATTGATTAACGAAATCCATGATTTGTAGTAAGAGGGAACTTGATGTGCTCAGGCAGCCACCAGATGAAGAATGCAGCAAAGAACAAAGTGTCTGTCACTGCTTGAATTTGGGTTTTTTTCCTTGTGAAAGGGAGGGACAAATACACATTTTCAGTTTGACTCTGATCATTGAAATGAATTAGTTGATCCTGACTCATGAGGCCCCATGATTCTCAAAGAAAAGACGAGAAAGAACATCACAACAGAGACAAGAAGCCTAAAGAAAAAAATTGAAAACTCCAAGGACTGGAATGTAAAACTATTAGAGGAAATAGAAATTTTGAAAAAAGGGAAGCTTGGGAGAGATCTGAATTCCTTAATGACACTATATTGAGGACATATTAATATTTTGCAATGTAGAATGTTGGATCAGAATTTTAAAAAGGAACCATCATGACTGAATCACAAACTGTTCAACTACAAGAAGCTCAAGATTAAAGTGGAAAAAAGTTTAGTTTATTAGAGAGGAGCTCAGCAGGATGCTCACACGTGTGGACAGAAAATCAGAAAAACACAAAGCTTTCCACAGCTACTAAGAGACATAAATGATATTATGAAAACATTTTTTAATTCTAGAAGGACAAAAGCTCTGTTTCTATTACAAATGTGTTTTATTGTTGCAATAGACGACCTTCTGTTGCCTGTGAAGTAATACATCTTTTTTCCCTTAAGCTTTGGGTGATCTTGGATTTCCGTATTTGAGACAGGCTAGGACTAAAACTGATGCATTTTTCTGTTGAAAGAAAATTCACATTATGCTTCTAGTAGCTGTCCTTTTTTTTAACTCAAATTGCAAAGTATTCCCCTTTAATTTTTACTCCAGGTAATGCATGGTAGGAATAATCTGAAAAGCTTGAAATCTCTACCTTATGCTGCATAGAAAAATGTATTCCTCTAGAAGAAAGATATCAAGGCCTGGATTAAGGAGATCAAATTTTAATGGAGCCAAAATTAATTCTTTTTCCAACACACAGCAGTAGTGTAATTGACAGATGATTATATATCAGCCTTTGCCAAGAATATTGCTAAGCACTTTAAGTCTGGCAAACTCTGTGTTACTTTGTGATTGGTAGAAAAATCTATAATTTTCTCTTGGGGAAAGGCCAATCTTATATCAACTCAAATTTTACACCATGTTTTTTCCTTCACAAAATTCCAGCTGCACACACTGGATGTGCTCCTAAAATGATGGATTTAATTTATTTTTAATAGAATTGAAAATTTATTTATGGAAACAAGCTGACCAAACTTGACTTTCTAACTCTTAACATTTTTGGAGATGTCAAGATGCTCTTGGCTTCTCCTCTGGATTTCAACTCACAACTGACTTATTAAATTAATGGTAGCAATTCATTATCAAGGATTATTGCAAGTCATTGAGCCTCTGGAGCCTTTTCCTTTCACTGAGTCTGAGTAAGTTTCTGCTTGTGCAACCCAAATGCTTATACTCTGAACAGCTTTTGGTCATATGCTCTTGTGATTATTTTGTTTGGTCTAAGGGGATATTTGGGATTATGAAATCTCTTTAAGAAGTGTGAACCACTGTAGATAGCAATTGCTTGAACAGTATCTCGCATTGCCATATCGTGTTTGTAATGTAAGGTTATCTATATACATGCATGCACAAAAGAAACTGCTGAAGTCAATTTTATGAGAACTTAGTATATTTAAATAGTCAGTTTTACTGTGTTATTCAAATAATAGGTTTGTACCCTCCTTTCCAGAAGAAGGCATTGACCACCTCAGGCCATAAGGCACATACAGTTTATCAGTGGCTTCCTTCATCGACCAAATAATTTTGCAGCAATTTGCATTTAAGAAAGAACCAATATCAAATCTCATGAATTTGTGATTTAATACAAATTTAAATAAGTACTCAAACTTTACTGAATACTCATGCCTTTTTTTTTTTTGTCATTGATCTTTTCACATTTCCCTCTTGGGCGGTTTTGGTTCGATGAGCTGGGCAGAAACACCCATGAAGTGAAGTGGTCTCATTAGCTTGGGCATGGTTGGAGGGGGTTCTAAGGGGTAAACATTGTTCATTCTCATGTGGACAGGCAGGCTGATGGAGCTTTGACTTTTTTTTATTCAAACCATGGAAAGATATCATTTAAGTAAAAATTGTGGGCCTTGACCAATATGACATTGTGTGCCTAGAGGCAGTTGCATCTAATCTGCTATTGAATAGCTGGGTGCCATCTCATCCTCTGATATCTGGGCTGAAAATGCACTGCTGGGCCAATGGGCCGTTTGCTTCTACTTGAATTAGAAGCTATGTAACTGATGCTAACTACAAGGGTACTTTGGGGTTATAGAAACAAGGAGAGAGAACCATAGGAGAGTACAGTTAATTACAAAGACAAATTAACTGACTGATTGTGGCCTACATTTCCTGCTAACCTGCCTGAGTTAGTTATTTGTTACTGACCAAAATAATTAAATTGCAGTTATGCATATATTCAAACACAAGACATTTACTGTCTCTTACTGTAACAAAGGAGAACAGCTATGTGTTAATCCTTTTCTTTAAATTAAACAGTCAGTTGCCATCCTTTAGGATAAATAATCCATGTACTTCATGAAGAAAAATAATCAAAAATGCCTGCATAATTCTTCCTTGAAAATCACTTTTGGAATACTAGTGCAAAAACTCTTCTGAGACAAAGTTGGTAAAGTAGTTCATTTTTAACCAAAGGATAGCTTTTCCCAAAGTACACCCATATTCTGATTATGATCAGAAGGTGTGTTTGACTGCAGAGAGTCCAGATCCATATGTCATTAAAAGAACAAGCATAAGTAACCTTTTCTTTTCTAGAAATACTTCAAATGCTTAATTAGGATTGAAGTTGTCTCTGGAGTGACTGTACCTTTACATATATTCTAAATGACATTTATTACCAGAACGTCATGCATTCAAATGCAAGAAAAACTGGGGAGCAACCTTAGCTGTGAGCCCTGCAAAGGAAGCTCAGTAATGAATCCTGGCAATGAGGCTCTGATCACTGCTTTCATGGCAATTATGCAGTGTACTGAGCAGGACTTCAACTCATAGAGAGAGATGGACAATGAATACTGAATTTTAACCTGCCTTTTAAGACATTCTAAACTAATTTAATTGGGATCACATAATTACTCAAAAGGCAATCTCAAGTGCATTATCATCCTCCTGTGTCAGCCTTCCATGCCTTGTTATCCTGTTAGAGTGTGTCAAAAAATTGTCACAGGAGACTGAATCTTACAGAGGATAATAACCCTACTGCTGTTCCTTCAAGCCTTAAACCTGAGATTTGAAATAATGAGAGGGCTCTGCTGCTGGGAAGAAACCTTTTTTATTTTGGGGGGATTTTTTTCTTTTTAAGCTAGACCACCCATCATGGGGCTTTGAAAACAACATTTTGAACAGTGGAATCTTCATGGCTTTTGTTCACTGATTTATTATGCATTATTTTCAGAGATATCCAACAGTCCCTTGCTTGCTGGGCTATATATATTCCTAATGATCCCTTTCCATCTCTGTAGAAAAGAAAGAACATGGAAATTATAGTTCTTAGGATGGCATCTCATCTGTTTTTTACAGAAAGTTTACAAGTAGAATATATTCTGCTTTTCTTTTCCCTTTCATTTGAATCCACAATGAAATTTGATAGCATACTGCAGCAATATACGTCTTGGTGTTGCTGCTTGTACCATTTGTTACCAAAGAGAGAAAAAGGCAAATGAGCATTACCAACTAAATTCCTTGTTTACTTGTTATTCATGCCCACTCCCAAAAGCTTTGAATTCTACCAAAATGAAGGAATCTGATAGAACAGCTAACATAAATAATTTTCGGGCAAAATCTTCCATCAAACTTGGCTTTTATGTGTCAAAACGAAAGATAATAAAATTCTTCTGCCACTGCCATCAGTATTCGGATTGGGAGCTTAATGATGCACAGGGACACTGTCATTGCCACTCTGTCCTCAAAAGTGAATATTAGACTGTCTTTCCTGCATTTATTTTTACTTGGCAATCATTCATTTCACCAGCAGCAACTGTAGCTCTTCCTGAACTGCTCCCTCCCCCATTTCCAGGGGCCATAGGTAACCATGTTTTATCTCCACAAACACTTTAAATTTGAACAGTACTACCCAGCTGGAATTCATTGTGGATTCCTAAATTTTACCTGTGAGTTAATAGCTTTGCATTCTTTTGCCAGACCATACAAAGTTCTGTGCATGCATGGTGTGGGATTCAGAAAGGAGAAGCATCCCTTTTCATTTTGCTAATTTTCTGGGTGATGCTTTCAAAATCAGCTGAAAGAGAGACAAGCTATTGCTGACAGCAGGCTTGGCTTGAACAAAAGAGATCAATCTACAGCCAGATCAGTCACTGCTGCAAGTGCTCCCAGCAGCATTCATATCTTTTTACTTGAAGTGCTTCCATTTGGAACTGCTATGCACAGATTTTCTTCCTCTCCACTTTTATCAGCAATGGTGATTTGATGTCAGGTTTTAAGGACAAGTAAATCAGCATAGAGCAATTTGAAAATGACTGAATTACTCTGTTTCTAAAATTTTTTCAGACAGAACACCCTAGGTAATCAGGAGCAGTTATAGATCAGGTTTAATGTGGTGACTGGGCATAGCTTTATGACCCATAAGTGGGAGTGGATGCACACTAACAAAGCTGGTTCAGCATATAATGGGCTCAGAGATGAGTGAAGGGCATTACTGGCACACAGTGCTCCATGTACAGCCCAGCTGAATCTATCCTGGCAGCAGATCCAGAGAAATACCTCAGTGTATTTTTGTGACCTGATGTGATGGTGAAAATTGGCAGAATTTAGGGGCAGAAGTGCTGCAGTATAAATCACCTGAGAGTCATGATGGTATTTCTGGTGTGGTGAGAAGCAATCAGGACCTCCCTAATGCAGAAGGGCTTAGAGTACTTTGGAAAGGACAATGGCTTCATGCTATTTTGACTTCTTAGGGGAGGGAAAGGAGAGGAAAATCAGTAGAACACATGTGTCTTCCATGGGCACACTACAGAAATGACCACAGGATGCCACTGTAGACAGAACCTGATCCCATTGTATGTCTATTTATTTAACACTCCTGAGCAAATAGGGTTAATTCATTCCATTATCTAGAAAAAATTAACGTGCCAGTAATGTGATCAATGAAAATAATCTTACGTTACAATTGAAAAAAAAACCCAAAACAACCAAACTAAAACTGGTTGACACCATTAATGGTATTTGTTTCCTGGGTAGTACATGAAGGAAATAATTACTTAATATAACTTTGTCAATATATCACCAGCACGTGATGATGTAATAAATATTAATTGTGTGACAGTGACATGGGCAGTCCCATGACTTTATATAAGCAGCAGTAAAAGTTTGACACTCCTAATATATAAATAAGTATGTATAACACCCTTCTATTTGCTGAAAACTGAAAACTACTACTTTTGCATCAAATAAACATAAAACAAGATAGCTGTATGACAATTATACTATTTTAATAAATTCTGTTTACATTTTTTTAAATAAGATTTGAAGAAACTGCAAACCAATCCAAATTATACTAGTTTAAAATGTTTTAAAATATTTTTACTTTCTTACATTTTACTTTCTTGCATTTTTAAAACTAAGCAGCTTTCCATTGCAAAATTAATTAGGAAATTATTTCATATTTACAGAATTTTGGTCCATATTTACTCACAAACTCTAACAATTATCAAATTAAATAAGTCAACAAAAAAGCAAACCTAAATAAAAATCTGTTGCCTCTCATCCTCATCCCTCATCAAACACAGACAAATTAAAATCTGTATTACCATAAGTTAGAGTTCATTGCATGTAATCATCAGAAAAAGGAATATATTTTTCTTTGTTTCTTATTGCTTTGTTTTCTATACTGATTTGTGTTGCGCATTCATTAAACATATAATAAACTGGATTGATATGAGCACGTTAAAAAAATATTTTGGGGTTTCTCTTCAAAGGAGCTTTCTATTTTAGCAGGTATAACTCAGTCCTCAATTGTTTTTTAGGTACAATGCTAATAGCAGTAATTATATACTCCTTTATCAACATATTCTTAATTGTCACTCACAGTTATTTACATCTGAATTCAGAAATGGCATTTTACTTACTGCTAGGCAGCTGAGCAGTGTCACTTGTATAATTTATAACAGGACTAATTAAAATGAATGAGTTTTTTATAATGTTCTTTTCAGTGTTTACTGCATGAAGTTTATTAAAATATTCAACGCAATAACAATAAAATCCTTATTCAAAGTAATAATCGGCATATATATTTAATTCAATGTTAACTTGCTTTCTGTTAAACTGAAAGTAGATTGAAAACTCTCTAATGGCACCATGGTGTCTTTGTTTATCTTCTTAATGTTTTCAAATACTTCTCTGGAGGAGTGTCCTCACAGAACCATAGAATGGTTTGGGTTAGAACGAGGCCTTGAAGATCATTTAGTTCAAACCCCCCAGGCAGGGATGGTTTCAACTGCACCATGTTAGCCCAGAGCCCCATCCAACCTGGCCTTGAATCTACCAGCTCTGCTTCACACTCCTGGTCATCCATCCCTGGAACCAAAGCTTTAAAAGGACTATTTGTGTAATCCAACTTACTGTGTTTCTTCATTTTTTCTTACTTTCAAGGGGAAAACAAGGATGTTATTGATATCAATTTCAACAGCCTGTAGCTGTCATTGTTTTTAATATTTTTTTTGCTAAATGTCATTTTCACAAAGTGCTACTGGTTATTTTCTCCTAACTGCATAAATGGCTCTTGTCACCTCTTTGCATCCATCTCTGAGGACAATGTATTTCCCTCCTTTATCACAGTCATGAAAAAGCAGTAACAGCATGCAGTGTTCAACAAGGTCACCAACTCTTCCACCACAACCAAATGTAGAAGACTGTGCCTTAATAAATTACTTGTTACAAATACTCTAAAGATACATTCTTGCTGTGGGACCATTCTATTAGCACAAAGCATCAAACTAATTAGGAACAGCACACATGCAAATGAAGTTGTTCATCTTAAAGAACTTTGAATAATGCCCCTATGATTAGCAAAGCAATTAAAATAACAATTCCATGTCATTATTAATCATTTTTAATAAATTCTGTACGCTAGATTTAGTTCATTTTTTAAGTCCTAAATCAAAATATTTCTTTGCACTATATTCAAGTATTGTTCCTTGGTTATACTATTAGTTTGTGTATTTTTAATTAATAACTCCAGCCACTTAATTAAAAAAGTTTTCCATTGCTTCTCATACTTCAAAACAAACATTTATAAGAATACTGTCCTATTA
Organism: Fringilla coelebs; assembly: GCF_963513975.1. NCBI lineage: Eukaryota > Metazoa > Chordata > Aves > Passeriformes > Fringillidae > Fringilla > Fringilla coelebs. Next base: position 12,118,306 of record NC_140029.1, on the reverse strand, counting down.
TGAAAAAGTGTATAGAATGGCTGTATCTTTATGACTCATTTATTATACCAAGAGAGAGCATTTGCATTATGAATTTCTATCCAGTGTCTTTTTATGAGAGACAGAAATAGTTCTGAGCTTAAACAGGAAGAAATGAAAATACTTTTTTTATTCTCACAGTTTCATGCGCTGGGAGCAATGCAGTGAATTCAAACCTTTGTTTACTGCTCACTGACCCCAGGGATAAAAAGTTTGGGTCTATGGCTGTGGAGACAAGTTCACCTCAGTGCTGCAGGTTCTGTTTTTCAGGACAAACCATTTTGACAGTCATGTAGAAAGATATAAGGTGAGAAGTACTAGCAGCCAGCCTTTCATCTGTTTGCTAAATCCCCTCTCTGCTCTGTGTATTAATGAGGCCATATGCCTAACATACTGATCTCTTTAATTTATCAGTGTTTAAAAAATAAAATCAATTCCATCTTCAGAAAGGGGCTGGTGTAACATTCCTTCCTGCTTTGTCTCATATCCTCTCTTCACGTGACCTGTGAGTCCTTCCCAAGATGAGGAGGAAAAGCTGAAGTTGTGGCACTGAAAGATGCTCTGGGCAAAGGGTCAATCCTTTTGCTTTGGAATGGCATAAAGCAACCCAATGTGGGAGAGAACTGCTGGGGAAAGCTCTGCAGAAAAGTTTAACATGAGCCAGCAGTGGCAAAGGCAGCCCCAGCACCCTGGGCTGTGCTGGCAGTGGTGGAGCCAGCCTGTCTGTGGAAATGGTCCTTTCCCTTCACTGGACATCAGTGAGTGCATCTGGAGTAGCATCCAGCTGCTGAGGAAAAGAGGGAGAGGGGGAATGCTCTGCAGTTCCAGGCAGGACCTCCCAAAGTGGCCTGTGTTCTGTATGCCACGGAAAGAAAGAGGCTGGAAAGAGAGAGGCTGTGTCCCATTTCAGTTCATTTCTCCAATTCACACTGGTACAGATCACCTGGTATGAAAAGGGAATTTCCTTGTGATCTCCTTGCAGCTCTCCAAGTCCCACTCTGCTGTCACTCAGGATGCCCTCTAGGGGACTCCTAGAACCAGTGCTTCTTCATTCTCGTAATTTCTGTCAAGAAAGGAAGGCAAGTCAGCTTTACACAAAATACCCCAAACCCAAATGCTGAAAGAGTATCTCAACATTAGGATCTACCTTGAATTGCCCCTGAAAAACAGTATTTAAAAAATGCACAGGGTAGCCAACATTCTGCTCTGGTCATTAAGAGCCATGCACAGGTTCCTAACCTTTTCTCTGATCAGTAAGTTTCTTTCTTTGTCGTCCAAATCAATATGACTGACTGCTTTTCCTGAAAGCTTTTTCAAAATGCTTTCTATCTCAGAGACTAGTGCACTGTATTGCTCTCCTTTATCCCACGTCCCTAAAGCCAAATGGTTTTCATTTAAAATGGCACTATCATCTGAGAACAGTGGGAAAAAATGAGCACTGGAACTTTTAGACTCCAAGATAGTTCTTCCTTTGCTGACCAAGTTGAAAATTCATATCCTAACATAGTTCCTAGCACAGCACATCTTTACGTTGAATCAATAGGGATGTGTTGGATGCTGAAGTGTACTTTGATATTATTTTCTTTCCCCCAAAGAAAACTTATACAGAGTACGATAAATATGCAGCTCTTTTTCAGCTTGTTTGTTTGCTCACATGGCATGATATACTTTGATAAGGAATGCTGCTCAGGGAAGGGAAGGGAAAGGAGAAGGGAGAAAAAGGAGAGGAAAGGGCTAATATGAAGGTGTTGAGGGTTTTCAGTTTTGTTAGGTTTGTTGTTTTTTTTTTTAATTTGTTTTGGAAGGCAAGCAAAACCCTTAAACATTTTTGAGTATCAGGATTATGCTGGCTGAGCATTTTGGATGAGAATGTGGTTATCTTTATGCCTGTACCCTCAATTCTTTCTCTCTCTCTCTCTTCACACACTTCTTATTTTAAAAAGTTCATCTTTGTCTAAACTGACATATCTCTGGGCAGTCTTTCATCTTTGCAAAAACCATTTTGATATTTGCCTAACTCTGCTTTAAAGCAACTTATTCTCCTCCTGCAAATGATCCGGTCTGTATATGGCTCCCAAGGATCCATTTGAATTAATCATGGCAGATTAAATCTTACTGAAGTGTAGAAGGCATTTTGGGTGTGGTGCAGAGCACAGAGAAGGTAAGGGAAGGACAGTGCCTGTCCCAGCAAGTCTCTGCTGCTCATGTGTGAGGGTGACAGGAGAGCTTTGCTTGCTGAGGACAGCACTGCTTGACCCCAAGCAGGAGATGAAAGGAGCTGTGTGCATCATGACCTTCTTCCTTTCACAAGAAGGTCAGTCATGGTGACACTTGTTTGCAAAGAGAAAGTTTTAGATTTTTACTTCTACTGGCTGCTCCGAATGTTTTCACTGGGGATTCCATGCCGAAGGTGTTTCTGAGTTCAGACCAAATGTTTCTGTTTCATCTAGAAACCTCCTAGTGTTACCATCCATATTCAACTTTCCATCACATCTTCCAATTCCCAAATTGCTTAGAGAAGAAAAAAGAAGCTTTTACAATGTCAATTGTTTACAAAGTCAAAGGTCTTGGCATAAAAATAAGAACTGGAAGTTTACAAAAATTTCTCACATTTTTCAATAAGGAGGAAGGAGGCATACTGCCATTTATAGAAATTTATTGCCGGCATAGTTTTTGTTTGTTCCAGTCTCTCCCCAGATGAAGTGCATAACTAAAGGTGAATCCTTCTGATTACCTATTTTTTTTCACTGTCTCAGACTTTATGAGCAGAAAATTGCAGAAAAACATTTACCCTTCTTGGAGATGTCATTACTGCTTTCCAGATTGGTTCCTATTGCAAAATCAACAATAACACAACAAGTGCTACAATTCAAGCTTTTCAGAGGGCGGCAAAATACCACTGGAGAAATGAAACTGTAGAAGATGTCAGCCATCTGTTGTTTAACCCAACCAAAGTGTATTTATTGCAATTCTTTCATGAGGACTGTGTCTGTAGAAGCCAACACAAGTGCATTTGTTGGCAGCAGAAGGCATCCTTTAATTGTAATAGGAAGAGGAAACATTCCTCTTTCTCTGATGACACAGAATTTGTATCAACAAACCCAGAAACATCCTAAATGAAGAATCCAGCTAACAAACACATTGTACTCTCTTGTGTGGCTGACAAGATGTTCTAATATGAATCAGTCAGATGTTAGGTTATAAACAGAAGTCTGCAACACATTCTTTCTTACTGACTCACTGCATTTCATCCAATACGATATTGTCAGAAATAGTGAAAGATGGCAGCAAAATGAAAATCAAATGTGAAAAAGACCTGAAAGAGATGATAAAAATGCATCTATTGCTATTAAATTTCAAGACTTCAAAGACCTTTATGTAAGTGTCTATTTGAGTTCAGAAAAAAAAATCTGATATTAAGTGATTTATTTATTAAGGTATTAGGAACACTCCCAAAGCAAGTTAATCACCAAAATGATAGACATATTTTTCAAGAATGGATTTGACTGATGACAACAATTAGCAGCAGAATAACATTTGTTTCAAGTCCAAATGAAAATTACAGTTTCAAGAAGCTGTTTTTCTTTGGAAATCTATCTAAGTACTTCACAAGGATTTTTTGATACTTCTAAAGTGAGAAAATTCAGCAGTTCTCATTGTACTGAAAATGAAGCCAATATTTTCAAATACAGAAAAGGCAGGACACATAGAAATATGTCACAGATTAAAACATTCTTTTAAAATAGCCTTAAAGAACAGCATTTTTCTGAAATAGCATTACAAAAAAAATCAGGTGGATTAGTGTGTAGTGATTGTGGTACACAATTATACTTAATTTATTCTTTAAATTATTTTCCCCTTTTGCTTGTCTCACCATAGGATTTTTTTTTTTAACTTTCATTGTCCTTTTTTTTCTCCTGGATAAAGAAGACAATTTACTTATAGGAAAGTGTGAAAAAATGTTCATTATTATGTTATTAAAAGCATCAGGAAACAAGACAAATTCTGCCTCTGGAAGCTGCATTTCCTACAGTAATAATTTTAAAAATAATTTGAGCTTGTGTTATGAAATTCTGTCTCCACAGAAATATTGCTATTGATGTAAATTGAACCAGGATGTCATCTATAAAGTAATTTCCTTCTTAACAGAAAAGCTGATTTAAATATGGAACTTACAACAAGCCCAGTAGAAGAACTAGAGTCAAGAGCTGGGTGAAGGAAAAGCATTCTGAGTTTTGATGTTTTTATCAGCATGAAGGGAAGCAAGGGAAACAGGATGCTCTCCAAAGTGGTACCAGTAAAAGCTGATTATCCCATACCACAGTAATGTGTGCACTGTATATGCTGTCAAAATATTTTTAAAACTGATGGCAGTCAGTTCCTGCGAGTCCCTTGTCACGAGAAAAGTTAGGTGCTGCCATCATTGTAATTCTCTTTCCATGTCTGAAATGGATCTTTGAACTCATGATTGCTTGAAACACAGCACAGGTTTTAGTCAGAATATTTCTGGTTGTGACAGCAGGTAGAACTCTAGCAAACCAGAGATTTTGTTTCTTCTTGCCATAAAGTTCCATTACAATTACAACTCGTGGCCTCTGTATGTGGGGGCATCAGTTTCATCCCTAGCTTGGTCTTTCCATGGGAATGTTTTATTCCTGTGAGCTTTTGTGGAAGGAGCACCGAAGCAGTGGGGCAGCAGCAGCAGCCTTGTGGTTCTGTCAGTGGTGTGAAGATGAAATCCATCCCACCTCAAGAAAGGGAGAAAAGATAAAATCAGAAGACACTGATGATCATCACAGGTCTCAGGAAGGCAGGCTGATAGATATCTTGTGTGTGAGACAGCAAAGTTCCTGGGTGCCCACGAGCAGTAGCAGCAGTCAGAGTAGCAAACCCATGGGATACATCTGAACCTGTGCTGAATGTCAGGTGTCCTGTACCTGCCTGGACAGGAAATGCAGTAAGCTGATCATAATGTATTTTTGGCATTTGAATACACTTAAATTGAGATCCTTTCCAAATTAGCTAATATATTTCTAATTAGTTGCATCTAAAGTCAGTGTAAAACAGCACAAGTGCTTTCATACATAATAAATTGTTCGGTACATTTTTAAATGTTTCATAAATGTCATTATGTCACCTTCTCTTTGATCTGCTTGTTACTTCATCTTTAGCTATTTGATAGGACTGGGTGTGGCCCACATAAGCTCATATTTTCACCTGCACCATAACTAAAAGTTAAAGCATAAAGTTTGGTGGTTTTCCGCAGCAAAGAACATCTGACAATAAGTAGCAATATTTTCTGGTCTACAGCCTACTTTGAAAAGTGTTCTTTTAGACAAGCAAAGCTTCCTACATTGCACATTGTTTATGCTTACAGGTAGCAAAATTTAAGCCTTCCAATGTCTTCACTTATTGTCACCAAATATGGTACATCTGAATGTGAAATCCATAACACCAAATTTTATTATTATTTGAAAGAAAACGCTGTTAAAAGCAAGAGTATTGTTCAATAGTCTATCAAATTAACAAAAGTATAATCACACAAGCTCAAATGCTTATTTGATTCTGCTTTGTTTCCATAGTAACTATAAATAGCTAATTGTAGTACTCTTACAAATATTTTGCCTTTTTCTTTTCTTAACAATGGATGCTGGTTGTTTTAGGGAGGGCAAAAGTCTGTGCAGGAAATATTAACAAATTGCTTTACGTTATTCAGAAGTCCAAGCTGATTTATTTATATAATTAACCTTTATTATAGCTTAATTTAGCCTAAGTTAATAATGATAATAAATAGCATTTTGTTGACTACAAGTATCTAGTGGCTTTCCACAGGACATGGCTTTATTATCCATCTTGATTAATATCTTAATTTTTGCTGTGGAAGCTGGAATTATTCTCACATGAGTGGTTTTTACTGATGATACATAAAACAGGAGAGAGAATTAATATGCAGTAATATTGCTGCAAAAATAATAAAATTTATAATGAGATATAGTATTTATGGGAAGATTAGAAATTTAGCCTAAAAATATCCACTTGAAAAATAAAATGTGAACAAATACACTTCCAGCGAAATAACAGCAAATAATTTTCAGTTCAAGACATGAAGCAAGGTCTAGCAACATCCTAAAATGTATTCCAGGGACCATAATGATGGACAGCAGGTGAAGCCAACCTTCCATGTAATGCAGGTCTTCAGAAGGCTCACAAAAGTTTATGCTGAGCCTGACAGGAATTATTTATATCTCAGCATGGAGCAGTACAGAACTAGCATTCAGTCTAGAATACCTCTCTGGGAAAATGAAACAGATGAGCATCCTGTGATGTTTGGATAAGAAATCCTTACAAATAGCAGCAAATATGTGTACTTGGAGTTAGTTGTGTGATTTTGTGTTTCCTAGCAGAAATGTTTTATATTCTATGACTTACTGCCTTACTTATTTTCTATTTTCTGTCACTTACTGCCATTAATACTTCCAAAATAGGCCCACCATGGACCACCTTAAAAGTCTACAGAGCTTCAAATTCACCTTTGTCTATGAAAATGGTTATGTGCTAGCATCATGCAAAACTTTAAACCCAGTGTGAGAGAACAGGGGAGCTGGAGGGCTTGCACAGCCCCTGGGAATTCACCCAGATTTGACTCTGCTCTAAAAAGCATGTGAGTCGTGTACTAAGATGCTATTTGCAATTCTGTAAGGAGTCCATGGCTTTGCATAGTTTCATATGTAAAGTGAACCAAAATTTGCCAGTCTGTCATAATCTGGCTCTCACAGAAGTTCCTCAGCATGCACAAGCAGAACACCAGTGAGAAAAAGTCAAAGAAACAAGAACTCAATGCACACTTTCCAGCAAGTGAGGATTTCAGTTTCACACTGCTTTACTAATGAGAAAGCAGCTAATCATTTTTTATAAATAATTGCCAAAAGTCATGAGGAAAGTAAGGAAAATACACCCAGTTTTATGTCACTGAATCAATTTCTAGTAATTTCTTTAGAAGCAGAATATAAAACATACAGTTCACCTACCAAATGTCCCTAGTCCATAGATGTGCAGCAGCTTCTCTTACCTGTGTGAAAATTAGAGGTTATTTCAGAATATCAAAAAGGCAGCAGTAATATTGAAATAATACCAGCTGCTGAACAGCCACTTCTTTCTAAGGAGTAGTCTAAACATGTGGAGGATGGATCAGGACAAGCCTGTACATTCTCCTTGGGTGTCTAATATAAGAGAGAAAGAAGAAATAAGAGAGTGATAATGTTCATTCCTGGCAGCTCTTTTGTGTGGCTGTGTGTTCATAAGGAATCTGAAGAAAGGGACACGGCTCTCTGTCCAAGGTCTTGACAAGTTTGAAGTCCCACAGAAGCAGAATTTGTAGACTACAAACCTGTGGCAGGAACTACCTACTGTCCTTTGTCTGTTCCACAAAACACATCGAGCAGCAAAGTGAGAAGGAGGTAGGGAGAAGTATGGTACAAAGGAAAATATGCTCATTCACAAGAAGGAAACCTTTATTATGCTGAGAGGATCAGTCTAGCCCTCAGGAAAAAAAAAATGGCCAATCATTACAGCAGATGCCAAGAACAATGTTTCTTTTATCACTAGACTATGAATTGTAAAATCATGTTTAAAATTGATTTGGAACAAAACCAGTTCAGCCACTGATTCAAGATTTAATTTGCATTAAAGCAGATGTCATGTAGCATAATTCATCAAAATTCTGTGAAGACAGAAATGATGCTCTAAAAAAACCCCTGACAGGAGTAACCACCATAACTAGTATCTCTCTGCTCCTTGGGTACCAAAACACGGGTCATAAAAATGTTATAAGAGAAAATCTGAAAATATCTATTTTCTTTTTGGCTTGCCTACTTACTTGGAGGAAAAGTAATGCTTTCCTTTCAGTTTGACTGCAAACAAAAGGTTTTAGATACAGAGAAAATATTTAGTACTTCAAACTGATTTCTTGGACTGGCATTTTCAGTTTAAAAACTTTTTTTGTCAGAGCTATTCAGCATATCCTTCAATGTCCAGCTTAGTAAGCACAGAGTTGTTTATGCATTTAATGGCTGATAGTTAAACCCCATGATTGACCCAAGGGGAAATTGTTTTTTAAACAATTCAGCAATCATTTATAATAACTTTATCTTTTTCTGATTAATTAATTGAATTTAAATAATTAATAAAAATATTAATTCTATCTAGGAATAAATAATTGTCTATTCAGCTATTGAACTGTTCTACTCCCAGAATAATACATGCATACTGGCAGATGGCTTTTTGGATATACACGAATTTCTTAACCTGGTTCTGTTTGAAAGTTATTTAGAAGTATAGCTTAAAGAAATCTCTAGCCAAAGTAAAACATTTCAAAAGAACCTTTACCAGTTCTCATAGAGCAGCTGGAGGTCACAGGGCACACCCACCTGAACTGGAGGTTACAAAGTGATTTTGTGGCTCTGAAGCCACGCACGGACTTTGTGTCTCACCTTTAATAAAGGTGAGACTAACAAGGAGGTGGTTAGTGCTATCCATGATAGCAAGAACTTACTGAAATTCTTTGTACAGTTTTCATTTAAAGAGTATAAAAAGAATGTCAGCAGTTTGGGAATGATTTATAAAAGAACTCAAAGACTAATATAAGGTTGCAAAAGCTGTCTCAACTGTAAAAGACTAAAAAAAAGTTAATCTATTTAACTAAACAAAAAGAAGGTTAAGAGGTGAATTGTTTGTAGTCTGCAGCTGCCCACATGAGGAAAGCATTCTCCTAGTAGAAGGGTCTTTAATCTTGCAGATGAATGGAGAATGAGACCCAGTGGCTAGAATCAGAAGCTTAATAAATTCAAAGTCAAAATGAGGGAGATTTTTCAGCAATAAAATTTAATTAAACTGTGCAAAACATGCTGGAGTTTGTAGTGCATCTTCCAGCATTTAAACTCTGTAAATTAAGATTAGCTGTCATGTCAAATGACGTGCTCAAACACCAGAATGGTGGGCAAAGTGAAGAAATCAGTAGTTTAAGTTTTTGGAGCTGTTTTGCAGGAAATCAGATTTGGATGATCATAATGGTTCCCTCTATATAAATCCTGTGAAACCTCTGAGGCTTATGTTCTGTTGTTTTTTCTCATAGTGAACACTATTTTCCTTTGCAAATTAACCTCTTTTGAAGCCATTGGCACTTCATGTCCAATATGTGTAACAGAATCTGGCTCTCAGGAATACTGCTCTGCAACTTCATTCTGTTTTAGCACCAGTAAGAAAAATAACATTTGAATTTGTGAGACATAGTCTTTAAGTTTATTATGATTGTGACAGAAATCATTGTGCAGTGTTAGTTCATTATTTCCCCACCTCCATTCCACCCTGGCAAGTCTTTGTGCAGGGACATGAGTGACCTCTGCTCACTGAGAAGAAAGCCCTTGGAGAATTTTTAAGCCTGATTACCCAGGATTCCTCAGTCCATGGAAGCATCCTGAGTTCTACTCAGTGAAGCCACTGGACCCTCCTTTTTACAGGGTAACCTTTCCTACACTCTGCTCTTCAGTGCCACAAGAACTGGCTAGTGACACTTTTTCTGTCTCATTTACAGTGGACCTGAACATGACTTCCAGAGTAGTGATTCATCTTCTCCAGACAGGAATGCTACATTTCTGCCTTGATCATATATATATAAAAATAGAATTGCACATATATAATGAGCTTTTCTTGCTAGGACACAAAAGACCTACTTCTTACATATAAAACATGCATAAAATAAAGAGGGCTCCATAGTGAAGGGGGCTCTGACATAGCTGGTGTGATTTTATAGCATGCTCAAAGAAAGTGATTTTAGCACACTCATGAAGTTTTCCTTGGTAAATATATTAGATTAACTGCAACTGAAAAATTATTCACAATAATTGATCAGTGTTATATAAGTACAGTAGGCCCAACAGATCTTACAGACTTCTTAGAGAAGTAAATACTCAAATGTACACTAACTGAAGGAATGGACACATGGAACCCTGCTTCACCCCCCAGCCAGGTAAAACAACCCAAACTAGGTGGAAGATGAGTTGGGTCAGACAACAATATTTATCCTTTATGAGAGCCATTTTTTTTATGCTCTGGTATATCCTCTTTTAACTGGCTAAAATAAATCCAGTTGATATTGCAGTGTACAAAAATTCCCTTCCAGGACATAACTTTACATATGCAATAATGGTAATTCTACTGACAGGTCATTTTCATCAACTAAACTGCAGCATATTCTGTAGTTAAGTATTTAAAACAGACTCCTAAAAAAGGTTAAATTGAATCCACAAATGTCACTTAACTGATTAAAATTTTCCATTGAGCAAATGTGGTGTTCCCTATTTGTGATAAACAAGATATGGTATTCCAAATGCTTACCTTCCACTAAAATAAGAAAATTACATTCTAATTTAGAGGGCAGCTTGCACTCATTTTATGGGACTATTTCCTGAAGGCATAACTAGCAAACTGACAACATGCTTTTGAAATAGCTCATATACTTTCTTGTAAAAAAATGCACTGCACAAATGTTATTAACTTGCCTCTCTGTTTTATACTTGCATTATAATGCTGCTCTATCTAAAGCATGATATGTAAAAACCAGCACATAGCCCAATTCATATACATAGAATATATTCAGGTATTCAGATTATATATTTTATTCATAATTTAAGTAATTATTTTAAATTTTATGTTTACTTAATATTTCCTTATTTTATTTTCTAAATGCAAAAAGCATAATAGTCGCATAATGATCCAATCCTATTGAACATTTATTGTACAATTCAACAATAATACCCTCAGATTTGGATATTATTATGTAATTATTTGAAATTCTATGAACTCACGTTAAAATGTTTCACACACAAGTGTCTGCAGAAATATACCCATCAAAATCTTGCATACCTTCACAGTATAAATTTCCCTCCATAAGGGATGTTTGGATTTCAAATTTCTGCCTGTGTGTGGTGGTTAAACCCCTTTGGGCAGACAAGCACCACACAGCACCTCCCTCACTCCTTCTGCAGTGGGGTGGAAGGACAGAAGAGAGAGACCTCATGGACTGAGATAAAGGCAGATTAACAGGTAAAGCAAAAGCCACACACGAGCCAAGCAAGACAAGGAATTAATTCACCACTTCCAGTGGGCAGGCAGGGTTTTGCCATCTGCAGGAAACCTGGGCTCCACCAATGCTGTGGTGGCTCAGAGAGACAAATACCACACCTCTGAACGCTCCCCTTCCTTCTTGCTGCCCAGATTTTATTGCTGGGCATGAGCTCCAAATGGTCTGGGATACCCCTGTGGCTATTTGGGTCATTTGTGTCTCAGCTGTGTCTCCTCACAATTTCTTCTGCAGTGCAGGCCTGCTCACAGAGGAATGGTGCAAGAGACAGAGGAGATCCTGACACAGTGGGGTCAGCTCAGCAACTAAACAACTAAAACAACCCTTTGCTATCAACTCTGATTTCAGCACCATTCAAAACCACAGCAACTTTCTAAAAAGAAATTCAACTTTATCCCAACCAAAACAATGAGAAAATATAATTGTGCCCAAGTTTACAATAATGGAATAATTAAGTTTAGTAATGCAAATACTGCAAATACAGTGTCAAATCTGACTTCTATAGACACTGGCCCTGTGGTGACAAAAAATTTTTAAAAAAGTTTTTATGCCATCAAGCAATGAAAGCTATATCCTTTGAGTCCATTTTGAAAGGATAGCATGTCTGGCATTTACTATTTCCACCTACCTGGAAAACAGTCTGGATCTAAAAGCAGATGTTTACTAATAATACCAGAAAGAACCTAGAATTGTTTTGAACCAGATACACAGTTTTCAAATGTCTGTCAGGCACTATGAGGAGGACATGGAAAGTCCTGTGCTACAAATAGTCCTACAAATACCACCTGTATTTGTCCATAGTGCCCCATGGCAAAATAAGCAGAAGAGGAAGCTCACCACAACTTCAGTACTGGAGTATCAGGTGCTTGCATCTGAATGAAATGCCTCCCTGCTCAGTAGAGCTTTTGTGGGAGCTGGCCATATTTCTGACTAGAGCTATTTGAGATTACATCCTGCTGCTGTGTCCATCCCTGTGATCTTTGCCCTGACTGTTGCTGGAATGCTGTGCTCTTTGTAGTCCCCACCTCAGTGTGCACTCCACATCCTACCCCTCCAGCTTTTTTAGTGAGCTGTTGTACCTTTGAGGTCACTACTGTTGTCCCAAGTGCAGCAAGAGAACTCTTTGCCCTTACTCAGATGCCAGTGCAGGTAGCAGTGAGCTATAAGGATCTGCAGTGAAATAATACCTTAGCAAGTGAAAAGAATTTCAATTTACATTTGGGAAAAAGATATTTTAGAGAATTTCTGGTTTTAGACATTTAGAAATGTCTGTTCTGTTTAGAAAATTATATATTAAACTGGAATTTAAATTATTAAAGGGAGTGCTTTTTCAGCTTAGAGTCTTTCTCATTGTCTTAGATTTGAAGTATGATTGTGGGATTTCCAGCAGAGAGAAGCAGTTGTGAAAAACATTTTGCTACAGTTAGTTAATTCTTCTCTATATGTGCTATATCCAATGTGTTCCTTTTAAAACCAAATGAGTCAGCTCTGTCTTCTTTAGAATCTACAGCAAACTCTAGATGTCCCAATTTTACAGTACACTCATTTCTGTGGGAATATGATTTCCTAATCTTTATTACATATTAAAATTAAAACAATAAAAAATAGAATTTTTCATAATAGCAGGAAATACACAGGTGGCTGAAGGATTTTTATAGGTCTTCTTCAGCTCAGCTCTTAAAAGTAAAAAATTTAATTTTTAGAATTTTTAGTGTGTTAAGTAACAAAACCCATGCCTGTAGAGTTTTATCAGAAGACAATTTGGGACGGTCAACTCAGTGTAGGTATTTTCTTCTGATCTATTGACCTGGATGTCCTTTGGAATAAACACAATTGGTGTCCAAAACAAGTCAGAAGTATTGCACCTTATAGGTATTAATTTAATTCCATTGACCAAGGGTCAGTTAGCTTTGAGGTAGACTGTGCAAATGTAGAATTTGTAAAAATTAAAGTAAGATCTAGTCCTGGTTATTCCTTTTCTATGAAAGAAATTTAAATTCCCTGGCTCATCTCACATTTCTCATTAAGGAATCACAAGCGTGATTAATGCTGGGCTCCATCAATGATCTCTCCTCTCTTGTCATGAAGGAGTGCCACTTAAAGAATCATTGTCAAAGGTACTGGTCAAAGCAGATTTTACCATAAATTTGTGACTTTAACAGAGCCAATGGCAAGGTTCACTCTATTACTTACTACATAGTGAAACATGCAAAGGAGAATAAAGTTAGAAGCAATTTAGAATGACTTACATGGAAACCAGGGTTGCAAAAGGGTAAAGGTGCAAAAGGGTTTAACAGCACTCAATCATTGACTAATTCAACATTTTCAAAGTGATTTGATAGAGTTTACTACAATTGCAACAGTGATTTAATTATAGATCTGAGCAGCAACGTTCATACTGTACTGGCTAGAGGGTATTTAAGTCAATACATACTTACACAGAGCTCTATACATCTAAATGCATAAAGGCATACCTGTAAAAAACCTCTTGCCTCTTTCCTCTGTGCCTTTAAACAGATTAATGCCCTATTTAATTGTAATTTGATGGGTTTTTATTTTTTGTTAGATTGCCTGATTATCAAGGTTTTGTTAAATGTGAGTATTAATGTGAATAAGTAGTATTATATATGCAAGTCAGTCTTTGCAACAGTGTCACCCCCTAGCTTTTCTCCATACTCTAACATACAAAATAACAAGTATAATTCAATGACAAGTATAATACAATGGAAATCAGCAAAGTGATTATGGGGTGCAGCGTCTGATTTAGAGTTTCTGTTACTGTGGGTAACCATATGAATAAAGTGCTCCACCAGCACTGATTTCATTCTTCACTCTTTCCAGAACATAGTATCTAATTCATGATGAACATGGATTAGAGCTTTCTGTCCTTTGTTTCAAGTATGATCTAGCAGTTGGCACAGTCCATCATGTTGCAGTAGTTTCTTTACCAATGTAAGGTTCATTCCAGTGGAGGGTAGGCAGGAAATCTTTATATGATGTGCAGTTAGATTACAACAGTCAGTAGGTTGTGACATGAGCTGAATAACTAAAGTCACTTCCCACTATTCTGGTAAAATTACAGATATTTGAGTGATTGCTCATCTCTACAGTGGTGTTGTCTGTAAGGATAGTGCCACAAATAGTTCTCATACAGACACATCTATTTCCAACATATACAAGTACAGTTTCAGGAGTTTTTTCAGGATGTATTTCAAAATGGCATTTTTTCAGTGTCAAAGACAAATGTCTCAGGCCCTGATGGTATTACTTTCAACAAATAAATCCTTGTTTTTCCCATACAACACATGCATCAACATTGACAATTTAACATTTGTTCCAGTTCTGTTGGGCTTGTAGTCCCTGTTCTATTGGTTAGAGTACAGTTCCATCATGATTTAATCCCAGTGCAGTGATCTCCATACAACCTTCTCTTCTCCAGGCTGAACAGCCCCAAATTTCTCCACCTGCTTCATAAAGGAGGTGATTCCATTATCTTATCAATGTCAAGGCCTTCTTTGGATTTACTCCAACATTTCCATGTCGTTGTTACATTTGGGACACCGAGACTGTACACACTCCTCCGGCTGGGGTCTCACAAGAGCAGAGCAGAGGGGCAGAATCCCTTCCTTTGACAGGCTGCCTGTGCTGCTTGTGATGCAGCCCTGGATTTGATTTGCTTTCTGAGGTGGGAGTGCTCAGATAGAATTACTGTTGGATATGGTTTATTTTGATGTAGCATCAGCTGACCTCAGGACACCAGCCTGGAAGGCCTTCTGTCACTAGCATTTTTGCAGGACATTTGCTACTGTCATTGTTCCAAATTCATCTGCTTTAGAGTCTGATGCTGCTTGGAAACCTGTGGCAAATAATAGTGCTTATTTCTGTTGTTTGAGCTGTTGATCCTTACAGACAGTGTAAGATTTTGCTCTAGGACTGGTACAATTTTTTCACCCCATCCTCATATTTTCTCGTTCTTTTGTGGTCACTTCTCCCAGTAGCAGTTTTGCTGAGACTGAAAGCAACAGGATACAACTGGAAGCTACTAGTAATTATTGTTGTTTTTTTTAAAATATTTTATTATATGAAATTTTCATTGTGTTCATCCCTGTCCATTGGGATTAGAAGTGACCTATTATTGTCCATTGTCTCTCCCAGTGAAAGACTGGCAGTTCTCAAGAAAAAAGAAAGAAAGAAAAGGACGTGTGATTTCATAAAATTAGATTGGTAAATTTAGAGCTATCATCCCTATTCACTCCATGCTTCAATGTTCATATAAATTATGAGCTGGATGTTCAAAATCATCTATTTACGTGTTCTTTGTCTACACTGAGGGGTTACAAAGGTACCTTAAGGGAATGGTAGGGCTGCTTATAGAAAGTCTTGAAAAGGTGCACTTTAGGAAAAGTGATAGCAAGATGAATGTGCAAATGTGTAGGCACTCAAACTATTTAGTGCTTTTAAGTATCAATGTTTCTGACAATAGATCTGCCTCATCCCATATACATTCAGTACTTCCCTTTGTATCAAAGAGCAAAAGCCTAAAAATATCTAGGGAGACAATGCACAGGTTTTCCTAACTGAAAGTTATTTAATCCTTAGTCATTTTCCTGAAAGCAATTGTTATAAACCCACTCACATTCCATGCACTGGACCATCAGAGATAGATCTGCAATACAGTCTAATTTATAGCTTCTGAATGCCAAACCTGTACTTTCCCATATTTAGCTCATATGAAATATAAAAAAGTGAGATAACTTTTGTCTCTAATAATTTTCCCCAGAACTAGAAGTTTTACTATGTCATCTTTAACACCACGATTCAAAAATAAAAACCACCACAAAATCTTTGTAGAAGAAAACACTCATATTATTATTGTAGATTCACCATTTTACATAGCTGAAAAGTAGCTGTTATGTCCTCTCTATCAATATGTAATATGTAATTTCAGAATAATGACATCCTTGTCCTCTGACTTAACACATTTTAATTATAGAATCTTTATGATATTCATTCATCTAAGTTTCTTTTTTGTGTTCTTATATTATAAACTCCATGAGACCTATCAAGATTTAAAGTGTAATCCTTAAGTGTAACTTCCTTTAGAAAAGAGAAATTTCTCAGTTCATGTCTGACCCATTTATGTATCACAGTGGTGTCTCTCAAGCTCCTCTGTGCAGAAGCATGCTGTGGATTATCTGCTGAAAATTGGTGTGCTGTAAGAATATCTTGGAAGTATACCCCTGAAGAGTGTGTGATCCATATATCTTTAAGTAATTCTAAATAAATGCCATGCCATTTTGAAAACAAATTAATTTACAAAACCAAAAAATGAGCAGCCAAAGTTACAAAGACACAAGCATTAGAAAAGAAAATATTTGGATTATTTCAAAATCAAATCTCTTTTAAGATGGATGAAGATCTCTCTAAAAATTTTACCAAATTGACACATACTTACTCTGAATTTCAGGAACTTGCATCTCCTGCCAGTTATGCATCTTCAGATTAGGTTCATAAGATGTTTTGGAGAGAATGATAATTTGCATGCTTATGCCATTTTTATTTAACTTCAAAAATCTTTTTTTGTCATTGAAAACAATGACAGGCAGCTTACCTTGAAGAAGCTTCTTTCCTGGATCACCAGTGGCTCTTTGTTCTCTTTAAATGCTAATGTAGTTTGGACAGGATCACTGCAGACATCTTCTCTCTCCTCCTCAAACCAGCAAGTCATTAACCTCTGAGTAAAATGTTCTTTCTTAGTACACTTAGTACAGTTCTGCTGTACCTGGTTCAGCAATACAGATATCTTAATTTGCATTTATTTCCATTTATCAAATGTTATACTTTATAAAATGATATAAAACAACAGTTATGATTGTTGCAAACTTCATTTATACAAATAAAGGAGGTTAATAATTTTTCTATTATGAGCTCGTAACTGAGACCAGATGTGATTGTAGATTAGTGTCTCTGAACTGATGGCCACATTTATGACAACTAACTCCAACTTTTGCCTTTGAAGAACTTTATAACATGCTCTTTTTTTTCCAAATACAGTGTAAGACCTGGCCTAAAGCATAAAGCAAAAGGAAGGGTAGAGAAAAAAATAACGAGTTCTTCTGAGAACAAAATGCCTGAAAAATGTTTCTAAGCTTTAACATGTTCAAGATAGAAATAAACTAGTTTATCAATAGTTACATTACACAATTAATAACAATTTCAAATTTTCAAGAGGAGGATGAATTGCTTCTCCAAAGCACAAAAAAAAAAATTAAAAAAAGCAGATAGCTTTGCTTTGATACCATTTTAGTCAATTTCAATGATGTCTAGAAAACTGCTGTTCATTTTTTCAGGTTTACTACCATTCTCTTTTTCTCTGTTACTGGTGGAATTTGAGTCTGAGGGTTGCAACAGCCTGTATTTCTCTCCTATTTTTGATTCAAAAGCTATTGTATAACTGCCACTACTTGGCGACCTTTTCCTCCTGGCGTGCGAAGTTTCACTTGCAATGTCTCTTACTTTATTG
Source organism: Fringilla coelebs (assembly GCF_963513975.1). NCBI lineage: Eukaryota > Metazoa > Chordata > Aves > Passeriformes > Fringillidae > Fringilla > Fringilla coelebs. The sequence continues at coordinate 12,100,628 of NC_140029.1, read as the reverse complement.
CCCTGTGAAATAATACCAGCAAAAACAGTGGGAATGCAAACCTCTTCATGCTATCAGAGAGTACCCACAGGATACTGACAGTCTATTTTAAACTGTTTATAATTGCTCACAATTGCAGTTCCTCCAGCATCTGCACGGATTCATTTCAGAAGAATACCATGTGCCTTTTCCTGAATTAAATTAGTTTAGGTTTAAGAAGTCTTAATTAATTTTATCAAAGAGAATATGCTATAACCATTACACCATGCCACTAGGCAAGCTGGCAACCAATGTATCCATAACTATCCATACCTTCCATTCTTCTTGTAAGAATTAGAAAATTTTGAAAAGCAAAGAATAATTACCTCCCATAATCCACCATTCTTGCCAATGTTGCTGGATGTCTTCTAAAGATCTGAAATCTGTTATACTTTTAAATGACTACATTTTCCATCCTTTCCCAAGAAGAATATTGCCCATCCCAGAAGAAATGCTGGTTTCTTTCTTTCTTTCTTTCTTTCAACACTCATATGTGTTCTTGGGTAGCTTTTAAACTGATGGCTTTCCTGCTTTTATGAAGTGCCCTTGGGTCTCCTATGTATCAATTTCATCTTTAACTGGTTTCCATAAGAGATGCTATATTTGCAGTTATTGTTCTGTTTGAGTACAAATTTACCAGCCTCCATACAATTATACTGTGTTTTATGTTCAAATCAAAGCTGAATAATGGAGAGTGAATTCAATATTCAGAAAGAGGATTGGGAAGGACTTCAACTCATAAACATCTTTTGGTTTCCTATTAGCATACAACTTGCTGTCAAGAGTCCCACTTATCTGCTTTGGCTTTTGATCTAAAATGAAAAGCTGTATATGTGCCCCTGAATGGTTTAATAATACTGACAGTTGAAAGATAGATACAACATACACAATCCTAATGTTTTCCTTCCAGTGTGGGGAATTCTGAGATTTAAGAAGCCGAAAATCACTTTCATACTGGAGTTTATAAACTGAAATCAGAAGCTTGGAGGCAGTGAGTATCTCTACCTTAACAAATAATTTGGTGCAATATCAGCAGTCAAATAGACTGAGCTGGTTTGTGTCAAGGCCTGAATTTTGCATCTTTTTTGCATTTTGGAGTTTTACGTCAGAATAGATTCAGGCCCGTTCCTGTGACTGCATGCCACCTCCATGTGTGTGGCTCAAAGCTTCCCCCATGGAATAGATCCGGGGCACACATGGAAGGAGCGTAATTCAAGCCTTCTCTGTAAACTTTGTTGGTACATGGAAAATAGAGAAAATAGCCTGTAGTACTGCATGGCAGCTCTGAACAGCTTGATGAAACGCACAGGAAGAACTTCTCAATGGGCTGTAGATTCATGGTTTCTCAATACAGTCCCGATTGTATTTATTCACTCTACAGAAAATAACTGAGAACAAGCAGATTTAAATGCTAGGTGAAGAGACTTTCACAAGCTTTGAGACCATGGTCTAGAAAGATTCTACATGCTCTAACATACACTGCAATATTTTCTTAATTGCAGAACAAGCATGGTTTCTGCTTCAGTTTTGACCTCTGTAGCCCTCTGTTTGTCCACCATGAAGCCTGGGTAATGGGCTAGAGAGAATTTTGAACTGACCTAGTATGAGCAGTCTCAGCCCCAGTCATTCATGGTAACCTTTAAAACAGAAGTTTTTCAAATGTGTGCAGAAAGTGCCAGTTACCACTGAAAGACTCACTATTATTGCAGCTTTTTGTCGGTCTGGAACTTATCAGAAGTGCCAAAATTTGCAAGAGTACATATACATATGCATATTTATGTTTATTTATATTTATATATTTGGCATCCTGAACTGTGTACTGACTGAGTAGCTCTTTACTGTGAAGACAGTCAAACTGTTTTCTTAGTGTTTGTGTTTTGACTAAAGTTCCAGAACTGACTGATTTCTTTTCCAGCATATTTAAGTTCATGTGTCTCAGGGAAAAAACAATACCAACCAACCAACCAACCAACCAACCAAAAAACCTTTCTAGTTAATTGTGCAGAACCTGCTCCATGGAGAGATGATGGTGAGTTTTGAAGCCTCACTAAAAGAGAATGTAGGCAACAGTACTATTTCTGTAAGGGAGCAAGTATTACTGCAATATAAACAGAAGAATCAGCTTCAAATTCCAACTTGCGACTAAGAGGAAACTGTGGATTTTGAATTGAACCTGTAAGATAAATAGGGAAGGATTCACTAGCCTTTATGACCATTCTTTCTGCAATTGCAAGGCCACAGGTCTCCCAAACCCATCCCACAAAGCACCCTGTGGAACTGGAATGACACTTGATGCAAATGCAGCGCTCTCTGGACTGAGCCACCGGCACCACCTCCTGCCATCGTGGAGTGGTCAAATGCTGAAAAGAGCCAAGTACAAATTGTTGTGCACAGATACTTTCATCAGCAAGTAATACCCAGATCCTTCTCTATTTGATTTAACACTCCTCTGCAGTCAGACAGCAAATGAACTAAGGTCAAGTGCTGATCATGCAGCAGAAATGTAAGACATGAATGTGAAAAAGAGCAAAGTGTCACTTAAGTCACGAAGTGGTTTAGCTAGTGATTCAAGAATGATAATTTCATTTAAGCAGGCACAATGTTATGCTTAGAACTCTCAACTGTGTCTAAGCATGAACCATGTGAACACAGTAACAGAAAAACTGTTGCAATAATCCCTCATATTAAGATATAGTTTAGCTTAAATGTTCTTATCCTAAAAATTTTGTATGTAATAGTTAAAGTCTTTGCTGAGAGACAGAGAACTGAAAAGGACAACTGGCTTTTTAAAATCTCAAATGGAAAACAAAAGCCACTTTGGCCTAGATCTACAGTATTTCACTCGAATTCCTATTAATTTATGCCAATTAGTAGGATTTGCATTTTGTGATTTGTTTGTATAAAAACCTTGTGACTGATCTTGGATTGAAACAACAGAACCATGGGTCTGAAGTCTGAAATGCAACCAGTAAAATGGAACATTCCAAGACTTGGTAAGATCAGGAAAGAGGAATCTCAAATAAATAGAAAGACTGCACTAAATCCAGGAAAAACATTCTCATTTATGTTGAAGGGGAACGATAGTAAAGCTGTCCTTTGAGCAGTAGGAGATAAATAGAAGAAAAATCTCAAATAAATGCTCCAAAATGTTTCCTCTATCTTTAACGTAACAATAAAATCTTAATAAAAGACAAAAGAGCGGGGCATTGTGAAGAACTGTAATTATTAGGATTCCAAATATGATACAAAAAGTTAAAATAATAAGTTGTTTGAGAAAAACTGGTAGTTGCATTGGACATCATCATCAACATCTCTGCAGTTTTTCTGAATACTGGGGAATTCGGGGGAGGATGGAGCCATAAAAAAAAAGAATGCTACCTTATTTTTGGAAACACATCTTGCCACTACCTCTCTTTAAAATCTGGGAGTTTCTAACTGCCTTCATAAGGAAAATGTCCAAACACTTCCTCTGAAAAGCAGATTTGTTTTAAAAGTTCACTGGATAAATGAAGTTATTAGACAAAACATGAGTTAGCTATTGCTATTATTTTTTTCTGCCAATGCTTAAGCTGTGATAAAAATGCAGTGTTTCTCAATAGGCTTCTCAAAATGCTGCACACTGTGATTTCTTCCATAAGTTTTTTCAGACTACCCTGGTCATGAACCTACTTTGTCTTCCTGGGAAAATCAAACAACATACAATACACATGGAGTTTGTTTAGATAAAAGTAGGTAGAAAAGGAGGATGTACAAGTACTGCATTTCCCTGATTTTTGTGACAAGGTACCTGGTATATAAGAGGTACAGAAATTAATATTCTGCTCAAGTTCTGATGCTGCACTATCTCATTTTCTAAACACTTACACAGCTTGAAAATTTTGCTCAGTATCTCCTCATAAATTGTAAAATCTCTCCTTATATTTCCTCAGATATTGCAATTTTTTTACTGATATTGAATCTACAAATTAAGATATCTACCCGTGCATGTCTAGACATAAGCCAGGCTTCTTGCTATTGCTGTCAGTGCGAGTGCAGACAGCAAAGTAGACTCCAATACATTATTAATCTCATTGTTAATTAGACACCAGGACTAGTTAGTCATACCTACTGCCTTTTTCGTGACTCAGAAAAAAAAATTAGTGTTCTGTGTTCCTTTTTCTCTAAAAGGTGAAATGTGTAATGGGAGGACATTTATTTGCACTGCCATTTTGGGGGCTCACTAGAAGCTTACCCACAACTGCACATTTCATGGTAAGCATTTTTAGCCATATTTCCATCAATACATTCTTCTGGGATATTCAGTGAGGCCTTTGGTAATTACACTCAGATGTAAAGAAAACTAGAATATCATGTTTCATGGCTGAATGATTTGAGAAAATCTTAAAAAATTTACTTAGATATGGGATCATTTCTAGTAGTTATGCCAACGAGTCAGAAACTCTTATGAGAATGCCAATGTACATCTGGTTCAGTGTTCCCTTTCAGATACCCAAAATACACATCAAGGCTTGTTGGACAGACCATCTGAGTCATGATAACCTGTAAGTTTCTTCACACTCCAAAACATGTATTTTACCCACCTAAAAGCATCTTTGGAAAAATCACATGCAGAATGAAGTACATTCCCTGTTAGCAGCAAAATTGTACCCAGGGAGGAGAGGCTGTGCACCCTCTCCCCTCTCTCAAGGACAGATGAAGATTCAACTTTCCTGCTCTTCTGTGTACTGATCTTTATAAAAGAAGGCATAGATATAAGGGACACATTCCAAATATCTGAGCATGTTCATGTGGTTTTATCTGTTCTTCATCTAAGGCTTACTCATTTTAGACAGAGAGAGACTTTACCAAGGAAAAGATACATCTGAGCATGACATGACAATATATTGACGAAAAAAAACTCTATTTCATTGGTATTTATCATGACATCAATAATGTTCTGAGGTAATGACTGGCAAAAATCAACCAGTTAACAGGAATCTATTCCACAGAAATGTAACTTAACAGCACTGAAAAGTATGCCTAATATGAAACATAAAAGACAATCTTTCCTTTTCTTCTTCTTTGGTGGAACTGTGACAGTAACTCATGCAGAGAATTTAGTAATTTTGTTTCTTGGAGAAAACTAGTTTGAATGATTGAAGAGCATTTTTCTAATAAGGTTAAAAAGGACATAATATTCAAGAGAATTATTGTAAACTCCTGGATTTTCTTTTCTCTTGCATTATGCTATTTCTCATGGATTTAAATACAGGGGGTGGGTCCCTTATTGTTACTAGTAGTTCACATGTAGTATGTTTTCAATGGTGATTTTTTGTTTTTTTCTGATAATGACAAGCATTTTGGTTACAATATTGAACTGTGTTGTCTATGTAGAGATCTGAAAATAGATATCTGAATAAATGTATTAACTTAAAATTCAGCTTCATAAAGCAGTGAGTTATTGATTCAGTGTCTGCAGCTAGCTCTCCTTTACAGGTAGCATAAACATCTCATTTGTTTTAATGCACAGTCCTTTGTTATGGAAATAAGTCACAGGTGTTTCCAAATTATACTCATTATAATATATTTTGCTCATTTGACCCTTCATTTTTTTGCAAAATATCATCTATGAAAAAAAAGTTAATGAATCTTTTATTGACCTATTTCTTATTTCCTGTAAGCAAGTAAACATTTTATACTCTCATAGAAAGGAGATTTTGAGATTTACATGTGTTTTTCTATATACTTTCTGCTTAAACTGATTAAAAACTTATTTTTTCATTGGCTACCTCAGTGACAAGCATTGGATTTAAATCCACTGTGCATGGAAGACGTGCACTTTTATTTTTGTCCCTCTGTAATGCCATCCATACCAAAATGATACAATGCAAAAGTGGAGCCGTTTCTTTGGACCAACTTCTTTCCATGGAATCATAGAGTCACAGAATACTTTGGGTTTGGAGGGACCTTTAAAGGTCATCCAGTCCAACCCCCCTGCAGGGAGCAAAGACATCCCTGGCTGGGTCAGGCTGCTCACAGCTCTGCACAGCCTGGCTTCTAGTGCTTCCAGGGCTGGACCATCTTTCACCTCTCTGGGCAATCTGCCCTTGTGTTTCACCACCCTCATTGTAAAAAATTTCCTCCTTGTACCTCGGGAGCTTGTTCTCTGCTGTTCTAATAGCTGGTTTGATCGAAATATTGATTTTCTCTCTGTGAGGGAACACTAACTTGCTACAGGATCACCACAGTTATCCCTTTGCACTGCATTCAGCTACTGACAGAGAAGCATAGGCAGAACAACATATTGTATTTTCCTGTCCTTTTTTGAACAGGATTCTTTTTGTTCTGTTCTATTTAGCAAACGGGGAAGAAGGGTACAGAGAAACAGTCCTGAACTTTGACCAAGACCATTATAAAAGCTCTTCAGCTGTGATTTGGTTACAATGAAATGTATAGAAATATGCACATAATGGGCAAATAAATAACCCAAATGGACCCCTTTTTTTTTCCATACCAATACACTTATGTAAATTAAATGGATTTAACAGAAGTAAACAGCATATACCCTTATGAAACCCTTGTAAATGGCAGCAGCAACAGCCCCAATTTTCTACTGTTAATTGTCAGCAGTTCCCCCTAATTTGTTGCAACACTTAGGAGATTTTCAAGACACACAAGTTCAAACTTAAATATCCCCAGATACATGACTCTTTTTTACAAAATCTGTCCAGAGAATTATTTCAACTCCTTTTTTACAAGAACTTCTTTCCTCCCTGAGTCTGTACTTCAGTAAAATAGAAATAATAGCAAAATATTTATTTCAGGAATGGTGAACACCACTAAATTATTAAGTAGATTCAACAAAATTTTCATTTAATTCTCTCTTTTTTTGAAATAAATATTTTCCATACTTAAAACTCACTAAAAGAAAATACCTTTTCCTTATGAGAATTCACAAAATTATGGGGAGTCCTAACACTAAATAGAGATGATAGTTTTTATCTCTTTTTTATCTTAGGACACTAAGAAAATGAAGATCTAAAATAAAGCTTCATTACTAAAAATGTCTAAGTGAACAATTAAATGATATTTGAGCACTCATTTTAAAAAGTTACATGTTCTGGTGTCTGACACAGCTCTGAATGTTCTCCTCATTATTGTTCACTACAGAGGTGCTCTCATTGGTTTCATTACTTGGGCAATTAATGGCATTGGTTATAAATTACTCAACAAACACTGATAAAATGGAAAAATTTTGAGTCAGTGTGCACTCTAGCTAATATGCACAGCTAAAAATCAGTAGCAGGACTTTGTATTTCCTTCTTCATATTTCATTCTGTCACCTTCATTATCTTGAGGTGATAAAGAATGAGCTTTTGAGAATAATGTAAATCAATTTATATGCAGACTGAAGTGAAATTTTCAGTTCTCTTAGGACACTTGCTTTGCATAATACACTGATATGAGAAGAGGAAAAAAAATGCCAACAAATTGATTGAATTCAATTTTTACCCAACATCTTTCTTTTATCCTTCAACGAAAAAGAAAAAAAAAAGGCTCACAAAGATCCATCTCATGTTTCATTACAAGGACATCAAAAATACTGTTTTAACTGCTCAACATCATGCTGAGGTTAAAGTCTAACTTTCAACTTGCTCATCATTAACACTTTGACATTCACTTAGTCTGTCTGTTAAGAGAAAGATGAATTCATTAGAGATAGGTAAATAATAAAAAAAAAGTTATTTTCTCTCTAAATTAATATAATGACACACTTTCATGATGAATTTTCTAAATCATTTTCAGCTTATACTTTCCTCTCTATGGGTTCAATTATCTCTGTCATAAAAAAGAGCTTTTTCATAGACAACCTTTAGACATTTTTCATGGCCTAATTTAACTATAAAGCTGTTAACATCACATTTCAAAGATGATGATAGATTGCCTTTTAACCTATTAGAAATTTTCCGATTAGATATTATAATATTCATAGAGATAACCTTAAAAATTGGGAAGAAAAACTCTGAAAACATAAATATGGCTTTGACCTTGAAACCTGACTGGGTTTCAGATATGAAGCTGTCGTGTCCTACCAGTGCTTTGTCACTGCAAGTTCTGTGATGTCTTGAATTGACTTAGACATGTGAAGGCCAGATTCTTCTGAGACTTTGGTTTGATTCTTCTGTTGTAGCTGATTTTATGGCCAGTTCCCTCAGGTCTTTCAGTTAGTTTTTTTCCCCCCACTATTTACTTTTCCTCTAAAATGATTCATTTGTTTGGAAAAGGGAATAGAATTTGGTTTCTTTATTACCTTGCTGTTTTTGCTTTGCCAATTTTGCTCTCAAAAGTTAGAGTGTGTTTTTACAAAATAGATAATCACATACTTACACAATTCACTAAATTTCTTTTTATGTGCTAGAATAGGGGAACTGCGACGTTTCTGTGATGGAAAAGAGTCTCTGAATTCTAAAATATAGCCAAGTTACATGTTAGAATTTCACTGAGATGTGAAATATATAGAAATGAGATGTGAAATATATAGACACCTAAAGAGAAAGATCTGTACACCAGCTCCAACAGCCAAGTCTTTTCCCAGGTGACTCATGCTTGTGAGTCAATGGCAATCCTCCTTTCACCTGTGGATCGTTTTCTCATAGCATGGGAAAGATAGTTTTATAAAGTGATAAAAAGAAAATAAGAAACTTTTTATCTATGTCTGTGAAAGTTTCTATTGAGCTAAGACTTTTGTTAGCTAAAAATGAATTTTATGATTTATCAAGGCAAGCAAGTTAATTTTAGCTGCCTGATGTGGTCGCTGTGTCCAAGTCCATCCTACTTGCCTCATTTGATTGGCTTTCATTATGGCACTTGTTTCAGTGTTTAGGGACAGAATTCTTTGCCTAATTAAACTCTCTAATGCCTTTTTCCTTTTTGGAAAGTCTCACTGTGGCATCAATACAAGGCTGCAGGTGTCTGGGGTGTAAAGACCAGTAGCAGTTACCTGGAACTCACTCAGCTGGCAAACAGGAACACAAAACAGGAGCAGCAGCAGCAGCACCTCCTGCAGATAAGAGCTGCAACTCTTGCACACCTTCCCTAATTCAGTCGCAATGAACAGATAGAAAAATGAGGTACCAGGCCACCAAAAAGAGTGTAGCTTCCTTGTGACCATCCTTGCTGAATATCAGGACTTGTGGAAGGTGGCCCTGTCCCCCGACCTCATGGCAAAGAAACTCAGCAGCAGCCAAAGCCGCTGTTGTGAGCAGTGGTTCTGTGAGCAGGCTGCCAACTACCTGCTCTCCTTCTGTGACTGAAGAATATCATTGCACCAATGGACAATCTTATATGTGATCAAGGGTCTAAGTTATATCCATGGAGGTAGTGAGGGCTACAGTTCAAGATGGCAACCTGAAATATGTCCTTCATTCAGGATTCTTGGAAGAAATTTAATTTTACATTGTGAATGTGTCTGCCAGTGAGGTACAGACACACTTGTGGTATGTTTTTACTGTGTTTTTAAAACAAAAATATACTCAGACAGAATATGCACTTTTTTCCCATTTAATGTTTCTGGGAGTCACTGGTTTCAGAGTACTACATTGCTGAAATCCAAGTATGCTTATGAATTAAGCATATATTGATTTGATTTCCTGAAATTGTGTACCCCCACTACCTACTACTCTGTTCCATTTTGAGTGCCCTTACTGAAAAAAACTTCCTCTCCTATCTCTTGCTCTGATCACATCACTTGTTCTCAATCCCATTATTGACTGTTTTTCGCCTTTCTATCATGCTAAAACTATTAATTATTGATGACAAAACCCTGTGCAATCGCACTGATATCTCTATTTCTAGTTTCTTTTCATCTGCACATATTTTACTTCTTTTCCCTTTTATTTCTTCTTCTCTTGACTTAGCTTCCTATCACATTCTCATCCCCCAGCAAAATAAGTCCCGATTTTTCTGCTGCTCTTTTCCATCATTCACAGACCACTCCCAAGCTTCCTTCATCCAGTCATTTCTTGCTGTCATGAATAACCATCCCATCCAGTACTGCCTAGTGCCTGGAGTTGGCTGTCACTGGAAGCTCTTTAATAAAATGCCTTGGAATACATTTGTACAACATTGTGTAACCAACCAAGCACAGTACAGAGCTATTTCAACTCAGAATAAGTGCAGATAACCAGCTTGGTCTGATGTGAATATTGAGTCAAGGCTCAACATCATAAAGTAAACAAGAGAAACAAATTGCAGTCATTCTCCATCATGCTTCTATCGCCTGTTTTCATCTTGATTACACTCCCAAAATTCACATCTGAAAATTTTTAACAGGTCTTTTTAGCAGACCACACCATCTGACACCTTGAAATCAGGGTAAAGCCAGTGTTTAGCCTACAAATCCCTGCAGAGCAGTTTTAGACAAATCTATTTAAGTACTTATACATGTATCCTGAATAGCCAAAGCACCCAAATATAAGGACACCTAAAGGTGGACACAGACATCACTTGTCCTGAGCTGCAGAGTGCTCAGCACTTTAGAAAATCAATGCTCTAAGTGGTTCACAGCTAGAAGTTAGGAATCTTCTTAAAGGTATCATTTTTATGTTCTTAGCTACCAGGCTTAAAGCAGACCTTTAATGGAAAGTTGCACCTATTTTTCTCAGCTCAACAGTCTGAAAGCTGACAAGGTGAGACATGCTTGTATCCCTGAATAAATTGCAGCATGTTTACTTTTAGGAAGCTTTAGTTGTCAATATCATTCTCTTCTGAAGTCATTGTGTCATTTATAAGGAGTTTGATATGAGGATAAGGGGGGGTTGTGGTCCCACTTAAATGCAGATTTAAGAAACATAAAAAAATATTAAAATCTAAATCTTTGACAAGGGTCTTTTATGTCTGCTTCTGCAATTGCTGAAATAGAACCAAAGTGTGTTTACAGATTCCTGCATTGAACTCTCAAACCACCACTGTCACAAATCACATGGCTTTTCAACAATGGGTCACTTCTAGCACTCAAGAATGGAAAGTTGTTTGAAATGAAATATTGCTGTGAATTCACAACAATTTATTTGCTGCCTTTAATATGCTCTTGGGTGACACCTCTCTTTTTTTGGCATTTTACTATGTCTTGCCTATTTTTCTTTGCAGTATTACAGTAAAAGGGAAGCAGAGCTTTTTCATAAGATTTATTTTACAAGTATAGAGTGTTTGTACTAAAAATGCAGCTGATGTGCAAGATTTCGGAGTACCTATACATTATACATTTGGCATCTGCATAACTTTATTTTTTTATGCAAAATGTGTGATGAGATTGTTATTGTTTCTAATATAATAGAGACTTACAGACATGGAGAAAGGGAAGGGAAAGCTGAAAAGCTCAGCTCTTGATGTAGAACATTTCTTGTCCCCAGATTCAGTCAACCCAGGATAGTGCCTCTCTGATTTGACTGTCATATGCTTAAATATACACAATATATTGCCAAAAGGAATAAGAGCTTATTCCAAAAACAGTGGATTTTCTTCCCTTTTGGTCATAGTAGCTTTGCTTTTCAAGACTTTGCTTTTCAAATTAAATCAGATAATTTCTGTTGGCTAAGAATTCTTTTTATTTATTCCCTCTTAAAACATAGGTCCAGCTGAGGACTTTGCATATCACTGAAGCAAAGATCCCTGTCCTGCCCAAACTTTAAAAATATGCAGTGCTTTCTTCTTCTTCCTGCTGCCAGATTTTAATCTCAGATGTTATTTTCTTTTTAAGTTACAATATTGGTTCATAACCCATGGGATATGAAACAAACACCTTGAGCATGATGGAGGAAATATCATAAACCTTCACTGTATCATTATAAGAGTTCCTGAACGAGTTCAGAAAAAGAAATTCTCAACCACAGAATTCAGATATAAAGATGTGGGTTTGCTGCCCATGCTGGGAATTGAAAGGAATCTAAGAAGAATAAAGGTTACAGACAAAATATAAAAAGTTTTGACTGGTCAAGGACTGACAGCTAAAATGAACCAGCATTTCTCAGTGTTACTGGCTTACTAAAAAGGACTGAAAACTAATAGCTATCATGAAATTTGTCAACTGCTTTACCAAAAGCAAAGTTGAAATACCCAGTTGGAGAATGTGGCCAAACCCCAAGTCCTAATTTTTCCAGAATTTAGGCTTTTTCAGCTCCGGGATCTTTGTTCAGAGTTATTTCTATTATGAAGACTTGCTACAAAAGATGTGTCATGAACTTAACATCCTATACCTTGTATGACCAGATGTCTTGTTGAGCAAATTCTAATTTGAGACTTACGCTTAGAAATAACGCACCTGTTTTTATTTAAACATAATGCTGTTTAAAATGTTAAAAGGCTGGACACCACCAGCTCTTTGGGAGTAAAGAACAAATCTTCTGGTTTCCTTTGCTACCACATATGTCTTTGCTTTTGCTTTTCCTAGCTGCCTTGGCACACAAGCTTTTACCCTGTTATTTTCTTCCCCTACTGTTTGGCTGATGGGGAAAATAAGGGCTTGGTGGGCACCTGATATTCACCCAAGTTCAACCCACCACAGTCCCTTTTGTTCCCCAACATGGGGCATGAGGAATTTGAGATAAGGATAGTAACTGGGAGAGGTAAAACATGTCCTGAACAACGCTAGACAGCAGAATGAGGAGTGAGGAATCCTGAGGGGGAAAGAGTGGCAGAAACATGTGATGAACCGACCATAGCCCCCTTTTGCAGTCCCCCTCCACTGCTGCAAGGAACAGGCAGAGAAATCTGGAGTGAAGCTGAGCCTGGGAAGGAGGAGGGAATGTGTTATATAGTTTGGATTTACTTCTACTTACTCTACTCTGATTTTATTATTGATGAGTTAATTTTCCAAGCCAAATCTGCTTTGCCCATGATGGTAACTGGAAGTGATCCCCCACCCTCATCTCAACCCATGAACCTTTAGTTATATTTTCCCTTTCCTGTCCAGCTGAGGTGGGGAGTGGCAGAGTGACTTTGGTGGGCACCTGGAGCCCAGCCAGGGCCAGCCCACCACAATCAGTCCAAAGTTCAGACACATTGCTTGTGTTATCACCATTTCTCACTCAGGCAAGAGCCTTGGCTGGCAGGAAGGGCATTTCTCAGAGCACAAGTGCACGTGTTAGAGCACGCGTTACAAGATCTGCATGAGCAGACCTGGACCAGCCCAAGAACTGGTGTCAGCATCAGTAACTGCATTCAGGGTTGAAGACCTCAAATGCAGACTGCTACCATGCCTATGACACATTTAGGACAAGAGCTGCCATCCCTACACAGCTGTGTCACACTGATACCTCCTCCTGCTGGGAAGTGACACTAAATTCCTGGATTGCATGGTGCAGGCATACATGTTGCTTTGGGGGCAGGCTTCTCCTAGTCAGCCTGTTCTTCTCAGTTAATGTAGCAGAATGGTGTAAAATGCATTATTTTGGCTTCTATTGAGGATCTTTTATTAGGCCTCACCAGTAAATATATTGAAAAATGAAAATATAATCTGTTATATATTTATATATATATAAAACAGATCAAAACCTATAACAAAGGGATAGATACATATTTTGCAGAAAGAAATATATATTAAATATATATTTCAAGTAAAAGATGTCTCTGATGGACAGAGAAAGAAGAAAGAAAGAATTTCATATCAGGGTGGCCTCAACACAACCATATTTTTATCAGGGAACAAGTTGAAAGAGACCAAGCATCTCAAAAGGGAAAAGCAGCTTTGTTTGAAGCATAAACAGGATTTCTGACCCTCTATAAGTTAATTAAAGTTCAAGGAAAATGAGCCATAAATTGAATAAATTACTTTTTTTTTGTTCTTAAATGATAGGCATATCTTGCTCACAGAAATGGTGTGACAATTTTGTCAGGGCTTTTGATCTTCAAAAGGAGGTCATGCCCTCGCCTGTGTGCTGCTTGCAGTGCCAGTTCTGCAGTAGAGAGAAGCTGATGGTCATTTCATGAAAGTAAATTTCCATTTCTCCAATACGTAAAATTTTAACAGAATCTGGGAGCAAGCATTTCATAAATAAGAACGCATGAATTAATTCACTTACTCACTTATCTGTCTGCTGCCCTTCTAAAATATTTATTGCTTGAATGAGGTGTCTGGGTGAGCTGCATATCAAAGTTATGGGGCATTACAGGTCTCCTAACATCTTCCTGCCTTTGATGGCTCAATAGCTGCCTCTGCAGGGCGGGATCCGAGCTGGAAAAGGACAGAAAAGCTGCTGACTCACTGCCATGGTTTAACCTCTGCCAGCAGCTAAGCCCTAGGCAGCTGCTGGCTCACTCCCCACCAGAGAGATTGGGGAAAGAATCAGAAATGGAAAAGCTGGAAAATTCATGGGTTGAAATAAAGACAGTTTAATATGGAAAGAAAAAGCTGCACATGCATGCATAACAAAACAAGGAATTAATTCAGTGCTTCCCATGGCTGGGCAGGTGTTCAACCATGCCAGGAGAGCAGGGCCCCATCACAGGTAATGGTGGCTTGGGAAGATAAACCACACCACTCCAAACATCCATCCCCTCCTCCTCCCCCTACTTTAAATGAGCATGATGTCACACGGTCTGGGATACCCCTGTGGTCAGTTGGGGTCCCCTGTCCCAGCTCTGTCTCCTCCCAGCCTCCTCCCCAGGGTGGCTGTAGGAAAAGCAGAAAAGGCCTTGGCTCTGTGTAAGCCCTGCTCAGCAATAACAAAACCATCTCTGTCTGATCAACCCTGTGTTCAGCACAAATCCAAACCACAGCCCCTTACCAGCCACTGGGAAGAGAATTAACTCTACCCAAGTCAAAACTAGCATACTCACTGCAACTCCTTTTTAATTAATGAAAATGGCATATTATCACACCAACAGCACATTCAAATGAAGTAGGTTGTGATAAAGAAAGTACAGCAGGAAATGAGTTAGGACAGAAATACAGTGGAGCAGGTGAGAGTTTTCCATCCTTAAATAGGAGGCAAAGGGAAGCTTTTTAGGTCTAAGCTTTGCCAAAGAATTTCTCAGCTCAGATTTGAAATTCTGGTGATATGGGAAGCTGCTGGATCTGATTCCTGCTTAGTGACTTGTGACTTTTGATGTTGAAGGGTAGGGAATATGCTGTCCCAGTGCTTATGCATTGCCAACAGGAATGTGGCCATCATCCTGCCTACCTAACACAGTAAAAATAATAATGATAAAATTGCTGCTACCCTGTTTTCCCTTGTTATGCTGGGAAACCAAGAAAAAACATATTTTTTTATTTCTTAATACATAAATGGCCAAATTCTTATATGGCTTATTTTATGACTAAGAAAAATAATACAGGGTTTTAAGCAAACACTGGAAAATGCCTGAGGCAGATCAAAATCCTCACAATTTGTTTAATGTGAACTATCTAATTCAAGCTTGCCTAACAGTTGACATTGGTACATCTTAATACAAAAATGGATGACAAATTTTCCAACTTTGTGTCCACAATGACCAGAACTGTTTTTTTTCTTAATTTTTTAACCTATTCTAAAGATTAGTACTAAATTCACTGTAGGCAAAATGGAAGTGGGAAAAGGGAAGAAGCTGCTTTGGAAATTTTACTTTCTAAATGTTGTATAGAAATCTTGCCTTCTGAAGGACAAAAATGCCACTTTGCAAGGATCAGTAACGATCTACTGAGACAAACCAGTTTTTTGGTATGACTGGAAACACAAAGAAAACACATTTCCAGTTATTTCATTTCCATCTCTTAGTTAAAAGTTACTGTGAATTCTTGAGTCTCTGTTGTTTAGTGAAACTTTTAATCTTAACCTGTTGCACATCCTAAGGAAAGGGCACTGAATTGTGGCTATTCTATTTGCTGACAATGTGGGAGAATTAAATCTGATGACCTAAGCCATTTCTTTTGTTCTCTTCACAAATTACTCCTGATCAAAATCTTTAGCAGTTTTCTCTCCTGTGTTTTCACTCCTAAAGTCCTCTCTGTTGCATTTAAAATCTATAAAGATCTTGAAGGACAGACACATAATCCATTCTTTGTGCAAAATATTTTATAAGATATACTATATGCTGTGACCATATGTTTCAGAGGATTCTGTTTAATTCAATACATTGACATGTGATGTGCTTCTTCTTGTCATCTTAATTTGAATTCCTGTATTTTTAAGTTATATTATCCTTCTTGAGTACTAAGATAATGTTATCTCTTCCATCTCCTAAAAATAAAATTATATAAACACTAATGAAAAAACTACTTTTGCCTTCAAAAATATTAGCAGTCAGGATATATAAAACCGCAGGAACTTGAAAGCATAAGGTAATAAAGACCAAAAAGAAGACCAGGGAGGCAGGAAAAGATGAGAACAAAACTACCCAGAACATCTCTGATTCATCATGAGAAACTTCCTATTCTGAGCATTTGTTCACTTGAAACACCTGTACCCAGTCTCAAATCTAGAAAACCAAATAAATACAAGAACTCAAATTTTAAGTGGGGAAAACTTTAAAAAAAACCCTGGTAATCTCCATCAAAATAAAAGGAACAAGCATCCCAGAAACACAGAGACAGAGGTTATGGGTGTGTTTATGCATTTGTTACTTTTCCCTTGGCTCATCTCTAAAGCTGATTTCAGCAATTTTTTTTTGTCCTTTTTTTGGGTTGTCATTTTGTGGAGTTTTTTTCCTACTGATCCAAAACGAATAAAAGTAAAACACAAGAGATAACTGAGACAATTTTAGATTATGTGTGGCTTTGTGGCCACATATATTAACCAGAAGTAGAAAATAAGAAAGGTGCAACAATTTATGGGCAGTATGTGGAGAGGAATTTTTGCCTTTGAGGATTTGTGTTAGTGATTTTTTTGGTGGATGAGAGAGGGAATTCTAAGTGAATCAAAGCACAGAAAATTTTCTTGCTGGAGACAAGAGTAAAGTGAAGTGTGGTCAGTGACACATAAGCAAACAACTGAGCATCAGATTTTTCTTAGTACAATAACTTGAAATGAGTGTTGTTTATAGTTAGATGAACAGCAACAATACTGAAGATCTTTGGTTCTGAATTATTCATGCATTTTTTAGAACTCAGTAAACTGTACACAATCAAATGGTTTGTCAACATCCTAAGAATAGACCTGATACTTGTCTGGTCTTACATCTTCTCTCTGTCACTCTTACTAGGCAACACATAACAAATGGAAACACAACATGATTTCAAATCATAGTATTTGTCTTATTGATTCACACCTGCAATTAATGAGAATAAATTGTGTCGATTCCAAAAAATAAAATATTGATTATCTTTAAAGAGATGCAGTTATTACCTTTATGATACCTCAGTTCCATTAACAGCTTGCTTAGCTCCAGCAATTGTAATTCATAACTGCAAAAAATAAAATTGCTGGTAAAGACTTCTGACGCAGGCTTAGATACATATGAGAATTAATGATGACTTATAAGGTATAGATCATAGAAATAAACATTTTCCTACATGGAATAGACCAAATATTGCATTTTGAGCTGGACCTGTGATGTAGTCAAGTCTTAAATTTGATTTTCACCTTTTCATGTACACTGAATTCATCTCTTCCATCTCCTAGGAGAACAAATAATGCTGCAAAGATCAAACCAGAGAATATGAGAGTAGAAACATAGAAGATAGGGGTCAAATATGAAGAATTGTTAGTTCAGCTAATTAGCCAGATGCAACTACATTTAATTATGCAGAATAAGTAATGTAAAGAATAAAATATCAGTAAATAACTTGGCAAGCCAGTGAGGAAGAAAGCTATTCTTTTTCAGGAGCAGAACCTGTTTTTATGAAGCTAGTGGTAATTAAAATAATAATTCTCGATATTTTTGGCTATTTGAGGCTGACAGTGTTGATATTTGTTTTGTTATAAGTGGCCCTACCTTGAAGATGCTCACACTGGAGCAGAGCTCGGGTCCTTGAGGGCATGGTCTCTCCACTGGGAATATGGCTTCAAGTTCTACTTTCAGCAGTCATGGAAGTGTACCACTAACATCAATAATGTAGTTTATAACCATTGTCTCACTTGCATTATATTTTATAAACTTATGCTTGAAAACACCTAAAAATTTTAATGTCAGTGTGTTATTTTTAAGCAATTTCCTTTTTTCATTTCTGCACTGGTCATGGGAAAATAATTAAGCATCTGTGAGAGATTAAACTGTGCTGTTTAGTGCACTCTAAAGCTGCACTTAAGTCATCTTACAATCATCTTATATTCTTTTTGGCTTGAAAGCAGTAGTAAGATGTTCACAATGTGAAAGGCAGCAGATATAACTACATATTATATCATAAGAAGAGACAATTAGAAAAAGGGTATGAGATGAAGTACCTGCTTGGAAAGCTGTAATTTTGACTGGTAATTAAACTCAAGTGTTTCATTTTCCCAGTCAGCTCATCAGTGACTCTAGAAAATAAATGACCTGAAATTGAAATCTGTTAGCTGAAACAATAGTAATTAATTACATTTTTCAGGGGACAATATATTCTCAAAGCCTGTTTCTGGATAACCTCTTGAGCAATATATACTACAACGTACAGGTGGCAAACAGGGACAACAAGGAAAAAAAGAAAACTTAATCTCAATATTCATGAAGGTTCTAGCCTAGCTTACAGTCTAACACATTTTTCTTAGAAAACACAGAATTAGGAATTTTTTCCTGTAGTGTGACATGGTTGAAACAGTTACCACCTTTGCTCATGTAAGACAGTATTCACTGCAGTGTTGTTGCTGTTAATTACATATACAGAGAAATTGGTGATAAAAAGGACCTAGTACATCAGAAAATAATATTTCTTTGCAATGAGGGAATTCTCCCAAGAGAACACCCTCTTATGTTTTTCCTCTATATTGGATTTAAGGCTTGAAGTGTTGGGAATTCCCCTTTTGTTCTGGGAAATTAATAGATTCTACTTTTCCTAATTTTTTTTGGACTAATTTTTCTTCTGATTAATTTCCCTCAGTTGCCTCAAGTTATTGTGTTTACTCCCTGTATGCCTATCAATCCCTTCTCAGTTTTTGTTTAGCTATTCCACGCATATTAAAATTTTAATCTATTCTTGTACATCAATCCCTTCAGACCTCTTATATGTTTCAGTATTTTTCTCCATAATCCTTCTGTACTGCATACTCACTCCATTTATCAATCATCCACAGCGAGTGTTGCATTTAAAGCCTGTATTATAAACCCAGAAATTTTAGAGTGAAGTAAAGACCTCTTCCAAAAGAGAACTAACAGTTTTGAAATTGCTGATGTAAATACCAACCTGTTCTTTCCTCCCTGCAGAAAAGGTGCAAAACTGCACCTTTAATGACTACCTTAAGTTGTTTGTGTGCTATGATAATGGCCTTAGAAGAGGAACTGAAATGAAGCTTTTCATGATGAGACAGTTGAGAAGCAGACAGGAGATGTTTCCCAGCCAACATGGAAGATAAACAAGCATGCTGCCAACAGCACCTCCCAGGACAGGCCACAGAGACAGCTGTGATAAGAATCACATTTTTACCTTCAACAAAGCTCCACAATAATTTTGATCAATTTCCTCTGGGATATGGATGAGTTTTCTGCTTGCAGCAGCATTAACTTTACTTAGCTATATCAAGTTGGTCACCACAGCTCCCCAGCTGTTCAGGAAAAGCCAGGCAAAAGTTTTCTGCTTAGGCAAGAGCAGTTCAATATCATCCTCTACCCTAGCCCACCACTCAGGCTCCAAAGTAGATTTTTTGCTGTTTTCAGGAAGCCAGAATGCAGAATCCTCCAGAATACAGGACCCCATATGAAAGTGTTCACAGTGCCCTGATCAAGCACTAGATAAGGTTGGGAGTTAAAAACAATATCTCTTATTAATTTGCCGATCCTATCAATAAAACAAACAAACAAAACCATGATAAAATATAGAGAATCTTAGGCATTATTCATTGAATACCAGCATTTTATACCTTATTAACATAATTTTCTGCCCTTGTCATTGGAGATTGCTCAGTCTTGTCCTATCTTCACCAAATGGTCCCTCCTGTAAAGATCAGACACCTCGCATCACTTGAGAATCCATCAACAGCTTTATGTATGAGACTTATAAACATTTATCAAAGAAATGTCTGTATTACTATGCCATACCTCCTTAAAAACTTCTTGACTTGTTATATACAAAAGCTCACCCATCAGTCTCATATCAAGAATAGTATGGTTTCAAATTTTCAGTTCCCTGAAATTAAAAATTTTAACAGCATAACAGAATAATAGAATAATTTAGGTAGGAAAATGAAAGAAACCAAGATGATATCAAGCTGTTCCGAATCATCAGAGAACATCTTTTTACCTTAAATATACCCCGTAAAATTCCAAGTGTATATCTGGTAATTAGGCTGCTTTTACAGCTAAAAACCAGTGCTAGAACATCACTCATACTTAAAGTAGACAAAGTTATGAAATAGCTTGTATGGAGAAGTCCCCAGTGCTTCATGCAGATGAGTGCCATAAAAAGACGAACGATGAAAAAGCAAAGAGTTTGTCTGACACCGGTTTTAGATCAGTGGCATGTGGATAGAATCCAGCTGTTATGAGATAGATTTTCAACACAGGATTCCTAAAGATTTGGTGAGGCCAATGCACCAAGATGACACCATTTGTGTGGCACTCAGTGACTGGCAATAATCATACTGACACATGCAGAAGCAGTGTTCCCATTCTTGCAAGCTGTCTGAAGAGCAAAGACAAGACAGCATAAGCAACAAGACTCAAACCCAAGAACAATAAATAATATTTATACATCATTCAGTGGACATGAATATTTCTCTGAATTTCTAAACCAGAACTTTATTAACAGATTATTAACCCAAATTTCCTACAAGTTTTTAAAAAATGAGGCATATTAAAACATCTGAACAGACTTGCAGTGTTGGATTGCCTGTTTACTTATTTATGCATTTCTTTGTATTGTGTTAGTGCCCTGGAATAATTGAACTATGTAATAGGCAAGTACATTTTAGAGATATTGCCATTTGCCAGGAAAGCTTGGATTGCAATATAAAACAAGAAGCACAGGGAGGTTTGTCTCTGAGCTGTCTCTTTCCAACTGTAGTTCTCAGGGTACATCACAGATCTGCGAGTAAAAACAGAAAAGAAAAAGGCACAAAAGAAGCGCAGAAAGTACAAGGTTGTGTGATTGTAACAGTATATGAAGAGTTCTGATGAAGAAAACAAACATTCTTAGCTGCTGGTTTATGACATTAACATGGTTTCGTGAAAATTGGATACAAAAACTACAAAACTATAAGATTCTAAAGTAAAAATTAATAAAATTCAGTAAAGCAGTTATTAATCTAGTAAGATTGAACGTTTAGTTTAGCCAACTATTGCTTAATCAGTATCTATACTTACATGAAAATAATACTTAAAATGTTCTAATGATCTGAAATGTCACTGTACAAATTCAGTGTTTCATTCCTCCTGCATTCTTGCTTGAAAGCTTGAAACACTCTAAAGACAAAATATTTGCCAATATTCTTTAGCTATCCCTTTACATTTGTTAATACCATGCTACTATAGCTATAAGAATTTCAGATGCCATTTACCAGAGCATCTCAATTAAGAATTCTCATAACATACAGCATTTTTTCACACCTCACAAAATAAAAAATGTTGTATCCCTCATAAGTAAGGCACTTCTTCCTCAAAGGAACTTCCCTTGACAAATAAGAAGAAATTAATTACATTAGACATAATTATTTTGAAAAATTATGGAATAATACCACTCAAATGACAGAAAAGAAACAAGCCATGAACACAACTATGTAGCTACACAGCCATAACTACATATTGAAATTTCCTCTTAATAAAATATTAATAATTTGGACATAAAAACTGACAGCTTCCCTTAAAATCTTAATTCAAAATAACTTATAACTGTGCTAGGGGAAATTAATTAATAAAGTAATATAAATTCCTGTTTTTAAATTGCCATATGATCAAAATCCAAACTCATAGAAAATTGCCATAAGAACATATTAGTATTGAAACCCAATGATTTACTATGGTCATTTGCAAGTTTTTTAACTGTATGTTATTTGCAGACTTTGTTAGCCTCCAGTGACATATAGAAGAAAAATCTGACTTTGATGTTTTAGGTGAATAATTTCTTTTCTGCTTTTAGTGTCTTCAAACTATTACCTAGAAAAATCAGATTTAAAAAAATCAAATGGGATCAGAGTACAGTCTTTGGCAAACATTGAAGTTGAAGAAGTTCACGTTGTGATGAGAAGAAAGAAGATAATTTTTCTTTTTCTATCTGATGAAGAGAAGATATTTCATTTCTCCTATGGTTTCTTTTAGGCATCTAGGCAATACATTAGAACAAATTCACTTGGAAACTTGGACAGGATTAAAGCTTTTTTTAAACTGGGAAACTGAACTAAAGCGTTTTTTGTTTGGATGTTCTGAGGCTAGCAATTATCACTGAAACTAAAATGAAAATAACTGGAAACTAAATTTTCACCTTTATTTTAACAGTTTTGGAAGTTTTTTAAAAGTATTGTCCTTGTGTTTGTTGAAGAGGAAAAACCCTTAGGTTAGCAATCTAGCTGCACAGAAGGGTTGAGAGGAAGGAATTGTCTTGAACCTTAGTTTCTTATAGGCAGACTGCTTCCTGAGGAACAGAGTCCTGCCAAAATGAAACAGATTCATTATTCTGATTTTGTACAGACATTAATTGCCTCAGATACCAATGAACAAAGACCAGAGTAAGATCATGTGTATTAATGTTGCTTACTAAAATAGGTATTTGTTCATGTGTGTAACAGACATTGGGAGAGAAAGGAAAAAAAAAAAAAACCCATTTCTGAGGCATGGAAAAGGAACCAGATAAAAATTTATCTGACCACATAAAATCATCCAAAATTTGCTGCAATTCATTTTGAGCTGCCTGGCCACATGCAAAGTCAATAGCAGCAAACAAAACCAGCAGTTCACTTTGAATACTGGCTTTGCCTAAATTAGCATGCAAAATTTGCAATTGCTTTTTTTGTTTTTGCACAATCATAAGACTGGACAAGAAAAATTAAAATCAATCATAATGTAAAACTGAAAACCACAAAAGCAAATAGACAGCATTGTGATTGCAAAAATTCCATACCTGCTCCATGATTTCTCATGGGCAGCTCCTCACAGCACTGACTCCTTCTTCTTCACAGCCAACAACTCCAACTCTCCTTGAAGCACAGCCAACAAACTCCATCTCTCTTCTCAACCAGCTAACCCACTCTTTTGTAGCACTCACTTCTTACTGGACACAGCAGTGGCCTGTTAAGGGCAGGTCTGTCCCTAATCTTTGGGGATCAGTACAGCTGCAACTCCTCAGGGATGAGACTACCTTCTGCACTATTTTCTTACATTTCATCTTCCACATGACAGATTTACTACTTCAAATCAGAGGAAGTGTTTTACAGGGAAATTTATATTCATTGATTAAAATTTTTCTGAGAAAGTTTTGGTGCTCATATAAAATAAGACAGAAAATCTTGTACAGATCATCTCAAAACTCACTATGACTTTAATAAAGAAGTTTTGCACTATTAATTTTTTCATTATTTTTCCTGTTGGAATATTTTTAATTCTATTATGGTTAAATAGTTGGATTTGTTTTTACAAAAGTTTTCATATTTTTTAGTTTTTATTATAAAATTAGCTTTGTGCCCTCTATGTTGAGCAAGTATTTCTCAACATGCTACAGATTTTCATTTTAAAGGATTTGCTTTTCCTAAATGTTACACTTTATGGTCTATTCTCTCTTCAGCAAATCAGTGGCCTATGTTGTAGCAGTGTAATCACATCCTCCAGACCTTGCAGTTTCTTTTGAAATGTTCTGAAATTTTTTGTGTTCCCAGCTCAAGAACTGCTGAGGACTCTGACCACTATTTTGTCATTTATTGTGATGATCCATCTTTGGGTAGCACTCACATGCAGCCCCACAGGCCATAGAATATAAAAGAAGGTATAGGTCTTGCCCAAAAATTTAAAGACAAAGTAGAAGGGCAGTGACTGAACAGACATGTTAGACACAAAAATTATAATAAATTTTCTTTTCTGATGCTCTTAAAAAGGTTCATATCCAGATGACTACGCTAGTCTACTATTTTTAAGTTCCTGTCATTTCCTTTGTAATACCATTAACCCATCTGGTTAGAGTTTGTGGATATTCTTTAAGAAGGGATGTCAAGGAGGAATCTGAAAGGAAAGTGAAGAGATGGGGCACATGTTGCATTAACATCTGTGTGAAAAAAAAATGAACTGAAAGAGAAAGTTGAACAGGCAAAGTGAAAGATTAAATTTGAGATGTAATGGAAAAATGCCAAACATAAATCCCCAGTGGAATATTAGGGTGATGCAAGAAGTTGTGGTTTTTTCCTTTTCCTGCAGTATGTTTTCAAAAAACTTTTTGGATGGTTAGAGGCTAGAGAAAGTCAGCCACACTTGGGGTGCAGATATTAATCTGGTAGAAGGAACAAGGAGTCGTGATTTAGCACCTAAATAAAGCAGCTAGTGGCAGCAGAGTGTAAGGAAAATAACGATCTGACCTTTGTGGTTGCCATGACTTTTCGGCCCAGGAAGAACAGAGAAGGGATTGTCACAATTGCTGCTCCTCCTCTGCTGTTGACTCAGTAAAAAGGCTCAAACTAGCTATTAGGATTAAATTGGCAGGAAAATGCATGAATACAATGGTGATATATTCCTGGGGTTTGCATCTTTTTTTTTCTTAGTTTTGAACTTTACACATACTAAAAATTCTTTAAAGGCAAATGGCATACTATCACAAACTTCTTTTAAATTATTTTCTCCCTTGCTTTACAATAAAGATTGAAAAAGCTATTCCTGTAATTTTCTCTTTTTTTTTTTTTTTTTTGCTATTACCACACAGTAAATAAGATACTTGGTTCTGACTCTTTATTTTTTGTTGATTTATAGCATATGCTTCACACACACAAATTCCCTTTTTCAATATATCAGAACACAAAAAGTAACATGACATAAAACATAATTGATAAATTGCAAAAATGAAATTACTGAAGAGGCAGCGCCATGGGTTGAACCTTTGAGGGACTGAGACATCTGAAAAATGTTACATTCTGCACTCCAAAGAATATTTCCAGACTTCTCTCCCAGTTCATATTATTTAACTCAGAAATTCTGTGAAATTGTCCAGCTTACATACTGAAGGTATGTTGTGAAATCAATAGAATTTAGCCTTAGCAGCAGCTGTAAGATTTGGCCTCTGGACAGTGTAAAAGAAGAAAAAATTATTCAGGAAGAGCATATATTTTATGAGTAGAAACAGCAATGCTAATTGAATTCTACAAAGAGACTATCATTGAAATGTGAAGAGCCTTTGAGCAAATTTATGGCCACATTATGCCTTCTTTTTGCATCCCATTGTGCTCATCTGGCTCATAACTTGGCTTCAAGAGCCAGATCCTCAGCTGCTATAAATTGGTGTCACTCTACTGAAGACAGAGGAGCTGCACTGATTTATACCAGCTGTGGACCAGGCATGTTTATTACTTCTATTTTTTTCCACTATTTGAATGAAGGTGTAGCCAGAAAAGCTACTATGGTCTAAACAGCAGATGAATAAACATAGCTGGAAGCATATCCATCATGGCTATAACATTTCCATTGTTTGAATAAAAAGAGAAGACCCAAACTACAACTGGAAGTCAGTTAATAGGACATTCAGAGACCTCCCTCATTCAGAGACCTCCCTCCTCTATTAATTACCTACCATGCATACAGGCACATGCCTTTAAAACTTCATTTTATTTGTAGCAAACCAAATAAAATGTGAATTTATTCTGAGCACATTTAGTTCTTGTGTGTTTGGTTTTGTGGTTTTGGTTTGGTTTTTTGTTCTGTTGGGTTTTTTCCCTAAATGAATGAGTCATCATATAGCTTTCTGAATTTCTGTGTTTATTTTTGAAACTCAAAGTCATAGTTTTATAGTTAGTCATATTAAAATGCGATCAGCATGCATTTATGAACGCTGTCTAATACAGTGTTGGGTAATACATATTGTTGCCCAGTGCTGGGTAATACATTACCTTGGGTAATACATATTGCCTTCTGAAATCAGAGTTCCCAGTTTTATTACATCCACTCTCCTTTTGTTTGTATCCTGTTTCATGTGAATTTAGTGAAAAAGAGCGTCTTAAACTAAAAAATGGAAATGAATATAGCTATTATTTTTCCTTAACAAAAACTCAGTATTATTTTTCCTCAGTAAAGCCTTTATGACAAAGAATCCTGGACTTATGAATGCACTTTACAGCCTGAATGTTCAGCGTGACTCACTCAAATTTAAGATTTGTGTATTATGCCCAGAGAAATAAGATAGCATTTCCTGATATACTCTCTGCACTCTGACATATACCTTCAAAGCTGTAGATATACTTAGAACAGCAACTCTACTCTTGGCTTCTCCGCAAATTAATCTGTGAGATCTGTTATGCATCAAACTGCCTCTGCCTGGATAGACACTCAGCATGGTGAAAAGAGGCTCCTAATTTCTGGGTGACACATCCCATTCTTTGGTACTCAAAATTAAGAAAACTAAAAGTGTATGTCAGAACATTGAAAAAATAAGGTTTCTAAAAGGCTTTGATTGAAGGTGCCTTGAAATTTCCTGAAGTGACACTCAGTTCTTTGGAATAGCCAAATGCTGTATTCAAATACTGAAGTACAAATTCAGTGACTGGCCTTCATTTTTTTTTTTTTTTGCCTTTAATTTTTACTTATTTTAAATGCATCTTTTTCCATTGGAACAAGTTAATTTGCCAAGACAAATTAAGGATAAGGGTCTAATTTGTGGCAGGCTGCTACTGGCCCAAATGAAAGGCTCCAAGAACATAGCACTAGGAGCTATGTTCTTTAAAAGTATGGGGGTTCCTTCTTTAAAAGTATGAGGAAGAAAATAAATATGAAAGAAGTTTTCAAAAATATGAAAAGCATCCCTTTGTGAGGTTTATTGCCTTTAGGTAATTAATAATAATAGGTTTTAAACTATTAGTTGATTAAAACTGATCAGTTAATGAATAATTAATATTTAGGTGGATGTGATTAGTTACTAAATAATTATCAATTGACTAATGATTAATGGTGATCATTATTATTGATTATAATCAGAAATTTCACCTCTTGTGTTTCTGCAGTAAAGTTATTCATCCCTTTCCCTAAGCATCCATCCCCACAGCATCTAAAGTGCAGATCAATCACATTGCAGGGCAATGAGCTCCTTGTTCCCTTTAAGAATGTATCTCAGTGACTTTAAAACTGTTGGGTAAATGGATGGAACCTTTGGTTTGTCTGTAATATCCATTTGGATACAGTCTCTATAGTTCCTGCTGGATTTTTTTTTTACCAACCTATGCCAACAGGAAATGATTCTGCTGTTGAGGTAATGTGCTTGTAATTATCTAAAATGCCACTTTATAACAGACGTGTGGAAATGTCCTTTATGTTATGCATTTAGTTTGCCATTCAAGGAAAAAAAGGGCAATTCAACACAGTATGAAATGACAGCTATTAACGGGGTAACAGATGAGACAGTAAAATGAAGCTGGTTGAATTTTTTCAGGAAAATTCTACAGATTGAGTTGCTCATCATAAAACTCAGAGTTGGGGTAATAAGGTGTAACTTCAGAGTTTATAATTCAGCTGCTGATATGCAAGGACAATGTGAAATTTGAGAAGGGAAAAAAGTCCATTTTAGGAATTTGGATTAGATCCTTTTGAAATAAGCCCATAAACAAGATGGTTTAGAGTCAATATGGCTAGATATCAAGAAAATGTGTATATGGCAAGAGAACCTTCAACAGCAAGTGGTGAAGCTAAAGTACTACATAGTGACATCAAATTTGGACCTGGTTCAACACTGGCTTCACTGAAACTTTTGAATTTTTGCTATTTACCACCCCATCAGCCGCCAGAAACCCAGTCCACTGAACCTCTCAACTCCTCTGTTACCAAGATACCCCCAGAGGAATAAAGAGGTGTCAGCCTGGATCACAGATCCTTTCTAAATTTGGTCCTTTTGGTATTACCTCCTTAGGGACTCAAATGCCAAAACCAGACATTTTGCTATCTCCAGCTACACACACTTTACATCTAGGGAGAGACTTTGGCTCATATTTGAGTTCTGCCTAGGGAATCAGAAGCTTAAACATGGCAAAATCATGGTCTGTCATGCAAACCAGGTCCAGGCATGTTTGCTCAGTGCTCCACGGCCATCAGTGTGTCTGGCACCTCTGGGTGAAGTTTCACCTTATTTCTTGTGTGGAGTCAATGAAGAGCAGAAATGTTCATGCCACTGTAAGCAACATGATGTCAGCAAGAGCTCTGAACTCCATCCTCTGGGCAAGGCTCTGCTCTGGATCTCTGTCCCCTCAAGTGAGGTCAAAGGCTGATGGCTGAAACTCACGGGTGTTTCCCCTGTGCTGCTGAAAACACTGCATCAAGCTGCACACACAGAACTTTTCAGTGTGTGTAGAGTGTGCTCACCCATTGCCATTCTGAAGATGTGCCAGTCCTTTGGTGTATGAAATGGAAAGTGACAGTAGGTTATAAAATTGTGATGGATGATTTAGGTGGCTGTATTCAGCTGTAAGCAATAAATGCTGAGCTCGGCAGAAACTACTAAAGGCAAAACTGCAAGTGATTTACTAGCAATTTAAAGCACATGAGATTTGTAATGCATGAGGCCCTCAGGCCCAACACTTCTCTTCAGTAATGGGAAACAATATTTTGGTGGAAAATGGCATGTTTAGTTTCAACTTTGTGCTGCAAAATATGTGGGTAGCCTAGTTTTCTTCATTTCTAAGGGTGGTAGCTATTTGCATCTCATTCAAACTGCAAGTTTATGTTCAAAAAAAGTTGGCAATATTAATATTCCTTGAATGAGTTTCGATATGAAGGAAAATCAATACTTCAGGATAACTAAAACAGTTCAGTACTAAAACTTCTGGTCTGTGATTCACATTTCATCTTATGTTTGATAAACTTGTGTGAGATTAACTCCACAGTGAGCCAATACAGCTATCCTTTGAAGGAAAAAATGAAAATGTCATCTATTTCTGCACATGTACCAATGCAGTTAAGTAGTTCAAATACTAATTCTCATTTAAGAGGGCAGCGGTGGGTGAAGAGTTGCTGGCATGAAGCTGGATACCGAGATATCACATATTTGGTGTGACAGAGATAAACACCATCCAGCTGGGGGCTTAGGCTGAAGTTTTCCTAACGTATCAGTTTTCAAGTCCATGAGACAACTTTCAGAATACTGTTGCATTTTGAACAGTGAGCATGTGAAAATGGTGCAGTGAATGTCACCCTGGGTTTGGAGGCCCAGGAGCTCAGGTAAAATCCATGTCTTTGTTTTCCAAGTATGTGTGACCTAAGCAGTGGAAGGTACAATAAGACTGCCATCTTACTAGAGCACAGTCTGAGACAAAAGGCATTTCCACTCATCAGTGCTAATCAGGTTATCCTGAAAAAATTCAACCAGCTTCATTTTACTGTCTCATCTGTTACCCCGTTAATAGCTGTCATTTCATTCTGTGTTGAATTGCCCTTTTTTTCCTTGAATGGCAAACTAAATGCATAACATAAAGGACATTTCCACACGTCTGTTATAAAGTAGCATTTTAGATAATTACAAGCACATTACCTCAACAGCAGAATCATTTCCTGCTGGCATAGGTTGGTAAAAAAATCCAACAGGAACTATAGAGACCGTATCCAAATGGATATTACAGACAAACCAAAGGTTCCATCCATTTACCCAACAATTTTTCCTTGGGTTGTTTTCAACATGGTCATGTTATCTTAACTCATGGGTTACGACCTCTTCTCCAGCAAAGGCTCAGATGGTGGGTGAGTTCTGCAAACAACCACATGGTGACCCAACAATTACAAATCCTTCCCTAGCTAGCACGGATCTGATGTCTGTTTTCTCCTATGGTGCCAATAGCTGAGCAACAGTCTACTGCTAACCCAAGATGGGGATGAATGGTTTGTCTTGGCTGGCTCTGAGTGCTGCCCTAAATATCCCCCTTCTTTCTGTTCCTGTGTCAGTTCTGCCTACCACACATCTCCTTGTGTGCACCTTTGCAGAAAGGACTGTGTTAGTTATAGAAGAGCTGTTGCAAACATCCCAAATGCCAAAGCTAGTACAAATGTTCTGAAATACTTGTTCTGCATACCTGAAAATTGTATCCATTCATCCATTTGCTGATGAAGATTAAAGCCCAGTAGTAGGCAATGAAATTATGCTTCTATTTTTTTTTTTCGAATCTCTGGTTAAGAATTTCCTTCACTGAAAACTTGAACCTTTTTAAACTTTATTTATCACAGCTAAACTCAAAAAAAATTTCTAGCCAGAAATACAAGTTACTTGACGCTCCAAATCCTTAGATAGGCAGGAGGAAGTTAAAGCTATGAACTAGATATTTATACTTTTATCCTGAATCTATTGAAACCATGGCAATACATCAATCATTTCTGTTCTGCCAGTGAAACCCCTCCTAACTTGGTCAATAGAAAGGATTAAGATGAAAGGAAACTGGTAAAAGCGCTTTCTGTCTAGTGGCAATGTACATACCCACTTAGAATCAAATATCTGTACAAAGAGCTATTACTATTGAGAGGCAGTTTTCATGTCCTACAATGACTTTTCCCCCATATTATTCAATTGGAATTTAAAAATATCAAAATTACAAAAGCTTTCAAGAACTAAAACCTGAAGGTAAATCAGATCAATCAAAAGTTTTCACCATAGTTTCTGAGTGGATCTTTTTAAAGTTTTGTTTCCTTTTTTAAACAAAACTTCTGTTTATTTTTCCAGCAAAAGGTTCACCTGTTAAAATGTTGTGTTGGACTTTTTTATTTGGAGTTATTTAGGAGCAGCAAACTGTTTAGATAACTAAACCAACAAAAAAAAAAAGATTGAATAATGAGAGAATAAAATTATTTTGGATAGCCTTGAAGGTAGAGACATGAAGGATTTTTGACAGTCAAAACTGCTTTAAAAGAAGCAGATCTTAGTAATCAGGTTTTATGGCAATGAGTGACAAAATTTTACAGGACTGCTAGAGAGAAGGCTGATGTAGAAATCACATGAGATGGGGCTCTTCAGAGGTTAGGGATGTCCAGAAATGACAGATATCACAAATGCTATTGAAGAAAATAACAAGATTTAGGCACATTCATAGCATGAGGAAGAACAAGATTTGGATATGCTCACAGTTGCTTTCCTTCTTTCACACACAAACAATTTTCATCAAAGTGTTTTTCCCATGTGTGGGTGCAGAAAACAAGTGGTATGTTCATCCATTTCTTCTATTTCTTATTCCCTCATTTTTAGAAGTGTCTAAACAGCCAAATCTTTGAAGACATAAAGCAATTTTCTTTTGATTTCTCTAATGTAATTACCCCTTTTACTCTCCCCCTCATCTAAATTCTGTGGAGCCTTTTTTTTCCCTTCTAATTTCTCATTTTTTATGAGCAGTGTGTTTACAACATTTTAAATCAAAGGGATTGGATCCTGGAATACTAGAGATCACCGTTCTTCTGCATTCATACTTCAAAGGAAGTTCAGAAATAGGAAAGGATTTGCAATTTATGTTCAATAATTGGAGTGGAGCACCTGCTAAGGCAGAATATTAGATTGTTTCATATAGTGACAAATGATTAGACACTGATGTCCAATGACTCTTGTAATGTAAATTGATTTCAGATTACTGTGGAGTCTCTCTTTAGTTGACAGTGATTGTGCAGACAGCTATGAAAAAGAGTTTGTGTGCTCTAAATCCATGGGTTTTTACTCTGTGTTTAGAAGTTTCAGTAGCATGGTTTTAATGGAGATTGTTGAAGCTGTAACCAAATAGAATTTACTTTGAATAAAACCCTTTTCCATACCAGGAGATTTCATTTTTGTTTCTCCCCATGAGCGATATGGCCACAGTAGTTAGTCACTGTCATTTCACACTCCAGAGCCTGCTGAGAGATAGCAGTCACATTTTTCTTTCCTCTTTCTCTGGACTTCTGCCTGAAGTCTTTCTTCCATGGAACACTCTATTACAAGTTGCTCAGAAACAGCAGGGAGGGAGCCAAAAGATGCAGTGCCCAAAGAGGAGGGACCCATGAGTGTGTGCCTGCTTAAAATGTACCTGGTGTTCAGATGAAACTGTGGCATGTACAGGAACATTTCTGCAAGTATTTAGACACAGAGAGATTGTGGTAGCTATTTATAATATTATTTCAAACTTCCTGTTATAATTATATAAAACCAAAAGAAGATCCAGATTGTGATTATAAAAATTCTTTTTTTTAAAAGGACAACAGCAAACGTAATAACTTTCAAGGAACAGAAATTTTTTTAGATCTATTCCTTCAAATTCACTTTTTGTAGGATAGATATCACATTCTACTTTGAATTTTATTAATGACAGTAGGTCTCAAGACTGATGGAGCCTGTTTTCAGAAATGTTGTCATATGTGAATAGTATTTGAAGAGACTCTTATCTTTCAGGGTGGGATGGGAAGATAGAGGAGGATTAAATAGGTTTTTTATTTTTTTCAGTCATTTGAAATGTTTCACGCTTTTATAAAGGGTACATTAAATGCAGACATACTTATAATCTGAAGATTTATCCTGTAGTTGCTGAAAGCCAGAACTGTACAAATTAAATATTTCAGAGTAAACTGAATGTAAGCAGATTGTGTCTTTCCCTTTGCATGTACAATTTCCATTTGTGTGCACATCTAAGACTAATATTTTTAAAGAAGACTTACTGTATTACATAATTTATTCTTTTGCTGACAATTACTCTGCAATCAAGAAAAAAGTTTAACGTATAGGTTCGGAGGGACTTGGTGATTGGCAAGGACAGTCCCCTTTCATTATGAAAATCTGTATTAAGTAAGCTCATGCTTAAAATATGAAACTGTATTTCTCACTATTTGCTTGACTTGCACAACTTAAATATGGTTAAGAAAAGAACAGTGTGGTCTACTTTAGATTACATATTTAATTCTATATATTTTATATATATTTTTATATATATTTATTATATATGTTATATATTATATATATATAAATTTATACATATATATATATTTATATATATATATATATATATATATATATTTTACCTGAAATTCTTTTAATTAATCTTATCATCATAAAAATGAACTTTTACCAAATATTTATGATTTATCCTTTTTTGAAAAGATTGTGCTACTTTTCAATACTCAGATATATGGTATGTCTAACATGGTAAATGATGATTAAAAATTGTTTTTCACAATTGTATTCCCACTATATGAATTCAAACTATAATGAAAAATTATGAAAATGCTCATGAATAAAAACTTTTGAGTTGAAATTAAAAATAGGGTTTTTTTTTTTTTTTTTTTAAAGTGCTGGAAATAGCCTGCAATTTTTTTGTCAAGTGTACTATTCTACTGGATTAACTTTTTTTGGTTTTCTGTATAAAGAAATTCATTTATTCTTAATTAGGCAATGCTAATGGTCATGAGTGAGACTGAGACCGCTCTTGGAAAAATTTTAGAAGCAAATGAAATTATTTTTCCAGAAGTTAAAAATAATTGAATTTGAAAAGACTGATGAAGTCTTAATTACAGAGAATCTCTGTTGGGAGTATTCAAAACTGTGAGATACTTGTCCAACAAAAAAAAAAAATCAAACCAAAACTTTGTGCAACCTAAAGAATCTGAATAAGGCAATAAGAGCTGCTTAAATTTAAGCAAACACATATACCTGTGTAAAGTTTATTTCTATAATTTATGTCTAACCTTTTGATGAATGAGTTTAATGCCTGTAATAAGGACGATTACAAGAAAGGCTAAAAATGTGATATGGGTTTTCATTAATTCTGTGGTATTGTTATGATGTTTATTACACCATCACTGAGTTGTGGATAGAAATTATCTTTTTCCCCTAGACAGTTTGATACTAGTTCAATTTAGCTCTTAATTATTCACTTTCTATTATGACCTGTGATTTTTACCTAATGTATTTTGTGTGAGTGCAGCAGAGAGAGGAGTGGAATGTTTAAAGGTAATCCATGTTCTTCACCACAGTGCTGAATCAAAACCACAATCAGATATAAAACAAGAGTTCATCTCCAGAGTATTTAGACTTGGCCAATGTGAAAGAGTCTTGTCCTACATTTGTAGTTAATTGTGGCTGTTTGAGAGTTTCACCAGACCCTGGGGTTATCCTCACAGCACCTTGGAATGGGGAAGTATCAGCTGCACATTTGTTTCAGTATATTACCTCTGTTTATGTGAGAATATGTGAAAGTTCTGATATGTCCTTGGTTATTTGTAGGGTAACACTGAAATCTTCTTTGCAAATCTGCTTTCTGGTTAAGACTTTTACGATTAATCACAGGACAGAATTCCCACCATGGCCCTCCAAGTGCCTGGGACATTTCTTCAACCCAGCTTCTGTAAAATGAATCCAAATGCTCTGTACACTAAAAAAAACCCCAAAAACGGGCCACGAAAGAAAAAAAAAACAAACCACACATAAAAAACCAACCAACCAAATAAAAACCCAACAAAAAAGCCACAAGCAAAGAAACAGACCAAAACAAAACACAAAGCCCCAATAAAAACAAAACCAGCTAAACAAACCTTTCCATAAACTGTAATTCAATACAGCTCATCTAGTGGGGGTATAGCAGACATTAGTCATTCATGAGAAATAGTACCCTCTTTGAGACTGCTGCATCTCAATGACAGAGGTGCATGGAGTATGGCAGAAAATAATTTTTAATTTGGAATTCAAGTCAAACTCTAAACAAACCATTGTTGCAATGGTTCAGGAGATTTTAACACCTTTTGTCTATTCTTGTGACTCTTACAAGCAGTTCTCCTGGCTTTCTGTAGAATAGAAGTACTAAAACAAAAGTCAAAATTACCTTAACTTAAGATGCTGAAAGTAACCTGGATAGAAAATGTTCTGGTAAGGCATATTTTGTTCCAGGCTTAATGATTCATATTCCATTTTAGTTTTGATACAACGCAAAAAAAAATTTATGGAGTATTTTGTGTTATAGATGGTAGCAGATAAACTTCTGTTTATCTGTTAAATTTTTACAGTAAACCCCTGTTTACTGTAAAAATTCTTTATTCTGGGGAGATACTTTGTGAAAAAAAAAATCAGGAAGGATATACAGAAAATTTCTTGGCATGGTCTTTCCAAGTACTTGGGTTCAGTCTGTTGTTTTTAGAATACTAGGAAGTCAAGTAAAGTCCATGGAGACTCCTCCATGATTTTAGGCTCTGTGTAATTCAATGTCCACACTGTTTTTCATTGGCACAAGATGACAGTGACCATACAAACATGTAAACTGTCACTGTCACTCAGATGGCATAGTTCAAAGGAAATCTGAACTCACAGGAGACAGCTTAACCTGAGTCTAAGGGGCTTGAAGAATATAAAGTGTTAAATAGTGTTTACACATCTCACCTCTCAACAGAGCTCAGAACTCCTCTGGAGATGCAGTACCCCTCCCTTCCTCCCTGCTGTAAAAAAATGCCATTTGCATGAGCGTAGGAAAGGACAATTTAGACATGGGAACTTAAAACATTAAAGAAGTCTGTTCTCACAATAATTAGCACAGTTTAACCCTTGTGATTTGAATCTGCCAAGGATCAATACTTGGCTAATAAATGAGTGCACTTTTTAGGGTTGAAATTAGATAACCTTTTCAGGAATATTTGGTGGAACAATGATGTCATGCAGTGTCTCATTTTGGAGAAGCCAACTATGTCTTTCAGTGCAAAATAATAAGTGGCAATTCCTTTCCAGTTTTTCAATCTCCTTTGAAAAATCCTTCCTTTGTCAGGGTAGGTAATTTCCCAAATTATAATAAAGTAAGAAATATTGAAAAAAAATTTTGAAAATATAAGAAACACTTCTCTTGATATTTTCTACTCTTCTTTAGCCAAAATTCATCTTGATTCACAAATAATTTTGCATCTTTCTTCCTTTCTGTAACTAGACATTCACTGAAAAAAAAAATCTTTGTCAAGGCAAAGTGCATTGTGTAAAAGTTCTGTGCACGTCTGAGGAAGCAGGCATAGACATAGTCTATACAGTATTTTGCTGGGAATTCTGTTCCTTGCCATCTCCTGAGTAATTGGGACTATCACAATTCTAAATGAGAGCAAATGAACCCTGTTTAGGCTGTGTCTGTTTGCAAATGAGTCTATAGTGGGTATTTCTGCCTTTTACCCACTCCAGTTTCTTCCGTTTGTAAAGAAGTTTCCCTCTTTACCAACAGGATTACAAATTTCCCTATATTTTTATCATCCTTGAATAGCTCCAAGCAATTTATATGCATGAACCTTTTAATTGACTTAACATGCCTTTCTTAGGAGGATAAGAATTAGTTATGAAGCATTACTAAATGGGTCAGTTCCCACGATGTTATAGTCTCTGGTTAGTCCTCCATTTTATGCATAAAAAAGCAAAGGATTTTCATACCATATCTTTAGTGTGTAGAAACCTCATGTTTTCTGTGAAATCAGAAGACGAAGACAGAATTATTATTTAAACTGAGTTATTACCCATACCACCACAAGATATATCTTGTATCCAAGCAAGCCACAGAGATTTCTGGCAAAGCTGGCAAAGGAGCCATTGCCCCAGCTGTTTTATCAGGCAGCTGGGAAGAGAATGGCAATACAGATTTACTTCATGAGGGCAAATATTCCTATTAGAACTCTCCCAAAGGGAGTATATTTCAACCTACCAATAAAGGGGATAAATTCTAGAGAATGTTAAAGTGAATTAAAACTAATTATATAGTATTTAATGGAAAAGCATTTGTCTTGGCTTCTTTCCAAATTATACAACTTTCTTGCTGCTCTTTTGGCTAGGCTCCAGTAAAATATATGGTGTTTGTTAGAAGTATGAAAACTATATCCTACCTGAAGGATGTGGACTCGGTGATCTGAAAGGTCTTTGCTGCAGCCACTGTGTTTCCAATGCTCCCTTTCAAATTAGCAGGAAATGTTCATCCCCTAACACCAAAAATTAAAATCCTCTCTTGCAAGGTATGAATTGATTTTGTTTCTCTCTCTTCACAATTAGCTAAAACTCATTCATCCATCTTGGCTCCCAAAGGAGCTAATGTCATATTTCTTTTCCCAGTTCACCATGCTCTTCTTTTGTCTGTGGTCATTAGAATTGCATTTGGTGGGGAAGACAGGCAGCACTGGACAGGAGTCATCTTGGTAACATGAGCCAGAAATACAAGAAGCACATCAGTAATTGTTGTCAGCAGTGAAAATTATTCAGAGACCCATGGACGAGTGATTGACTAAACCCCCTTCTTCTTTGTCCACACAAACACCCAGATTCCATTTCTCTACTGTTCACCCCCTGTAAAAGACTCCAAAGTGATGCACCTTTGCACAGAACAAGTTACATGGACTGAACTCATGCATTTATCTCACAGCAATAGGAGCTTTAAATGGTTTTATATTTCATTACACTATTACAGCTGCTGAGCTGGGCAGTGCTAATGATGAGGGTTATTTTGCCAGCCATAAACAGATGGAGCATTACTGTGCAAAATGCTGTGGTGCTGTGAGGACAGTGGGTGAAATCCCAGACTAGGATGGGAGTTCTGCTGGCAGCCCAGATAGTTCTTCTGCAGTTGGTTTCTCACAATATTAGTCACCATAGAAGTGTATTAATTGTGTTCAACTGAACAGAAAATACAGACCCAGCCATTTGTATCAGAAAAAAGTTGTTGTACTATTTAACAACACTGCAAAATACTTTAGGTGGTCTATATAAAGGCACTCTAGAAATACAAAATGCTATCCATATGAGATGTGAATCTAATAATTTTGTAAACATAAAAATGTACATTTTTATATCATTTGGAGACCCAATTTTTCCCCGTAGATTGCAGAAATAGGAAAAAACAGGAAAAAAAATAGGACCCTACTTCAGCATTGTAGGGAGGTTGGACTTGCTGGTTTTGGGAGGGCCCTTCCAACACAAAATGCCCTATGTTTCTATGAATTAATAAAATATGGGAGACATACCAGTTTTATAGCATGGAAGTCAGAATGATTTTAATTAAAGGTGAACAGGACAAGTGCTTATCCTAACTTTGAGATGAATGTTTCCAGCCTTCACATCATCATCTTCTAGCAAATATTGTCTCTAACCAATAAAACTCCATCAGATTATAACGGTAGGGTCCAAATTTATCACTATTACAATACCACCCACAAGAGCAATTATGCTTACAGGTTGCATTTTAAAAGATGTATTCAAATAATACCTGAGGCATTAAGCAGCACATGAACATCCATGTAAGAACATATACCTATTTCTATATAATATTTTTCTTCTAAATTGTAGGTTAATGACATGCAATATCAATATAAGACAGAGCAATGACCAGCATCCATTTTTCTTCCACATATATTTCCTTCCCAAATACAATGAATTACTTTGCAAAATGTTTTCCCTGATTTGCATCTTTACTACTTTGCATTTTTTTCATTTTACCTCTGCCTTTCTGGTACAATAGCATCCCAAAAGCACTATGTTTACTGCAAGCCAGTAGTGAAAAGAAAAAAAAGTAAAAGGACACCTGGGATGTTATTACTTAAACTGCAAAGATATTCCTACTAGAAGCAGGAAGACTTCTAGAAAAAGAATTAAATTTTTGGTGTGTAATGAACATGAGAGAGATTATTCTCTTCCCCCATGGAGGTTATGATGCAATGCCCCCAAACTATAAACAGTTATGTAAATGCTTAATTTGAAGCATATGAGTCATCTCAGAGCTTACAGAGTGTTAAGCAGTTTCCTCATTGCAGAAGTGCAGCCTAGACAAGAGTGATAACGAGGGTGCTTTGCTAAGGTTTCACTACCAATTTGTTTAGAGCCCTTTCCAGTGCCTAGCCATTCTGATTTTATTTATTCTTTTCCTAATAAGGTGAAAGTAATATTGCCCTGCAGATTATACTGAATTTAACTTGACACCCTTTATGTAAATGCATTAATAAATATTCTCCTTTCTTCACACTTCTTCAAGTAGCCTGCCAAAAACAAATGACCTCTTTGAGGAACAGATGAAGAAATAGTGAACGAAAAAATGAGCAATCACAAATGTAACTAGCAGTGCTTGTTATCACAGTGACATTTACTGGCCTCCACCAGAAGGAGGTTCCATTGCAATTTAAATCCAATTTGCACAGAAGAAACAGTGTTCATAGACCTACAGCAAGCAATGCATGCTACACTTATAACACCAGTGGCTCCAGAATAAATAAGCTCTGGTACAGAAGCAGTGCAGATGATCCAATACAGAATTTTACAGCTGTATTACTTTCAGGATTTCAGCTATTTTATTCTGAATATTGGTTTACTGTGAGACATACTCAGGCCTACCATTCCTCCAGCTGATTCTGGGGGGTCTCTGTCGTGGAATCTCATTGACTTGCTGCCCTTGTAGTTGAATTAAACTAAACAGAGGATTAGAGGACAAATTTCTCTGAGCCTTGGTGATAGGGGCAGGTAAATTGGAGCAGTAAGTGACAGTAAGTATCCCAAAGTCCTACAGAACACATGCAGTAGAGCTGAAACTACACCTAAATGTCAAGGTCAGTAATTTGTGGGAAAAGATAGTCCCAGACAGAACAAATGGGCTTCACAGCATTTTGGTCAATCAACCATCTTAGATTCATGACAAGTCAGTAAAGATCACCAAGATTACAAAGCCCTGGTCTTGAATATTGATAGTTGTGAGGGATGTTTCCTACCTGACCAACAGAGCTGGAAGTCAGAATTTCCTGTGGGCTGCAAGTGTCACTTTGGAAGATGCCTTCCTGTCCAACATGACCCCTGTGCCCGTGGTCTTGGTGCGTCCTGGTCCTGAGCTGGTCAACAGGAAGGCAATCTTTGAGAAGCTCAAGCTGGACTTTCAAGGACTGTGTTTCCAGGCAAAAAGATAAATAATACTTTCCAAGATCATTGATACGAAGCTTCCTAGCAGGAAAACCTTGGGATCCCTAGCCCCAAGTAATTTACTCTCCTTAAAAGAATTTTATAACTCTGGGAAATTAGGTGGTCACGGTCCGACGGGGATGCCAAACTTCCTCCGGCATCACTTGAATTCATATTCTGCAAGTCCTGGGAGAGATCCCAGAATCTTTTTTGGCAGGCCAGCCTTGCTTTTGTGACTATCCTGGTCTAACAGCTCTAAGGTGCTGATCTATTCAAATTAAATAAACTAGCAGACAGGGAAAAAATCAATAAAATAAAATGGCAAATCTTTTTTATCAGGAATCCTGTCTCCTGGAAATCTCTGCTTTTCATACCACTGTCTAAGCCACAGAAAATTAATTCTGTTGAACTTAGTGTGTCCACTCTATGAATTATTCATTTATGAACAGTTGATAAATAAAACTGTAAAAAATCATATCAAAGATTTTTTTATTCCTGTCTAACTTATTTAACAATTTGCCTTTGTAATTTTAAATAATGTATTGGAGCTTTTCATGTTCTCACTTAGTGAAAGGGTGAGCTAGTGGCTCTGCATTTTTTTCTTTCTCAGTGAAAATCTATGAGTTTTCAGTTCTTTACATAAACAAGAGCTCATCTGCAATATCTCCTATGGCACCAAGGCAAGTTTTTATTCTTAAAAGTGACATTTGAGTAACTAATAGCTTTTTAATAGAAATACCTCTACAATGAACATAGAAAGCAGAGGTTTTTTTTCCTTGTAAGTCTTCATTTATGAAGAAAATGTCATGTCAACCTTTTTCTTCTCCCTTTTTGACAAATGCTCTTTTCAAACTCAAATTTCATATTCATTCTAATATGTAACATGTGCTAATCATATTAGGAATGATTCATTTTATTCAGAATGGCAAACTGCTGCTCTTAGCTAGTTCTTATTAGCAATGCCATTCCTAAAGTTACAGCAGAAGAATCTTTCTCAAGGATGAAGGAAAGTGGCTGCTCTCAGCCAGTTCTCCCACACGTCTTCTGCAGTGCCTTGTTTTATTGACTTTGTTATCTTTTATGATCACACCTCAAAGTAATTTCATAATATTTAATGATCTCTTATGTTAGAGATCTGGCAGGTTCCAGACTTCCTGACTTTATGTGTGAAGACAGAGGTGTAAGGTGAATTTACATGTTAGCAGGGTTCAGGCTGCCTCTTGCCTGTCCGGGGTGCCTGGAGTTGTCTCCAGGCAGGGAGGTACTGGAAGTTGCAGGACACCTTTAGGATGGGGAAGAGGGATGGGATGAGACAGGTTGGATGTGGGAACAGGACAACAGGAGTATTGAGGGCTTTTGTTTTGAGGAGAAACAGCAAAATCCTCCTCTTTCAGCCCAGCCTTGTTTGGAACCTGGTTTTAGGCTCTTGCATTGTCACTGGGTAGGTGCCAGCTGCCCACCTCTAAGGTATCTCATTCCCACCATGCAGCTTTCCCTGTACACACCCCTGAAGAGGTCAGGTCCTAACCTGAAAAGCAATCATTTTCTGCTTCTCAGCTACTTCTTCCACACAATACTGACCTAAACATTCAAGATGGAAATAGCTTTTAGAGGAATTCCTCATTGCAGTATAAGGGGGAAAATGAGCAGGACATTGAAAAGTTATTGCTGTTCCTATTGAATTAGCTTTTTCCTCACACTCATCAGGAAAGGTATTTGTTTCAGAGACTGGCTGAAATGAAATAGAAAAGATACAGGACCAAACACCCTTTGCCATCCTATTACCTGCCTTTGACACCAAGGAACTGCTGCCTGCCATTTCAGTCTTGAAAAAAAATCCTCACTTCATCTTTAAATGGCCACCTAGAACAGGAACAATTTTGCCTCCTTTCCCTCTGCCTTTTATTATTATCCTGGTTTTTTCTCGCTTCTTAAATGAGCTCATTATTTATCAGTTGAACTTTAGCACCTCACACTACAAAATATTTTAGAATAACAATTTATGTAAAGTTTAGCATACTTGCTATCCAAAATCTAATGCATTAAAAAAAAAAATCCTTAACAGTTCTCTCCAAACTTGAGTATTAGCTGTCTTTGATTATACTGAGATGTGGAGAAAATGATAACAAGTAACAAGTTGGATGCAAAGCACTCAATTGGATAAAATCACTTCGCTTCTTATATCAACAAATTTACATCTCTTAAATTCTCATATAAATGCATGCTTTCTTTAAAAAGCACATTGCTGAACTTCCATCAGAAGGCCTATTTGTTTTGTTCTTTTTCTTTTTGTATCCCAGTGCTAATGAAGCTTATTTCTGCTCCTATTTTACATGCACATCCTGTTAGAACAGGCAGACTAACTGCTTACAAAGGACAGATATATGACATTGCT
Organism: Fringilla coelebs; assembly: GCF_963513975.1. Lineage (NCBI taxonomy): Eukaryota > Metazoa > Chordata > Aves > Passeriformes > Fringillidae > Fringilla > Fringilla coelebs. The sequence continues at coordinate 12,058,161 of NC_140029.1, read as the reverse complement.
TTTTATTATTTGCATTGCTGTAGTTAAAGTCTGTCAAAATTTTCATCATAAAGCTTGGATTGTTTTCAGGGCCTGTGACACTCATACCTGGATATTTGCCTCTCATGCTATTGAATGGTACAGGTACAGGATGCTGGGGTAGTAGATCTTTGCTCTGATTCAATATGATGACTGTTTTCTTTCCTACTTCTTGTGCTTGTAGATCAATGATCCTAAATTACCACTACAGTGTTTTAAAGTGGTTTTTTTTGCCTCACTTTTCTCACCTCAAGTGATTCATGTGACTTCCTTTAAGTATGGATTTAAACTCCATTGAGAGTGTACACTGTACATGTAGAGGAAACTTGCTGGATATGTGATCACGCAATACTTAATGCTTAACACCATCCCTTTTGGACTGTTTCATAAATCATTTTCATGTCTCCATTTATGACACATTTTTAAAGGGATGGATGTCATTTAAATGGCAAAGGACGGAAAGTAAACACAGTACTAAGCACTTTCCAAAAATCCATCAATGTTTTACTATCCAGTAGTTCATAACAGCACTTGCAAATAATTGCATTGATAAAAATCAAAGCCTGGAGCTGCAATGATATTCTTTGGAGCTGGTGATGTGCTATGTAGCACAAGGGTTGATACAACCTCCTCTTCCCCAGACTTGGACTAAATTTCTAGCTCCAAGCCACAAGTGCAAATGGGTTTTGCAAAATTGCTCTGGTTCCCTGTGGACAGGTGTCCCCATTAAAAAGCCACCATGCAGCTTGGGATGAGTGGCAACCCCAGCTCTGGGGGAACAGGGGAGTGGGTGAGTGGTGGCACACCCACCTCTGCAGAGACCTGTGCCGGTACAGACACCAGCCTGCCACCTCTCTCCTTGGACATTTTGTATCATAAATATTGCACCGAGAATATTTGTCTCTGTTCCTGTAACCAGCAGCTGTCGCACCTTATATTTCTATTGTCACTCAAACCCGGCTTTCAGTCCTTGCTTTGAGACCTCCAGAAACTGTTAAAAGCACAAATAGCATTGCAGACAGTGTTCTGTATTCCCAGAGCTTGAATGGAACAAGGTGAATTTTTCCTTCATTTTCCTCCACTTTTTTGAAATGCCATAGCTCCAAAGCCTCTCAGAACACTTAGAAAATATAAAAAGAAAAACAAAAGAACAAACAAAAAACAAAACAAAACAAAAATCACCCAAACATCAACAACAAAACCAAACACAAAACAAACACACAAAACCAAACAAACAAAAAAGAAGAAAAACAAAAAACAACAACAAAAGCAAAATGAAAACCACAACAAAGAGAAATTACAGCATTGGTGGGCATGCAGCATCAGGAAGGTGGGTTGTGTAGATTGATCAGGAAATTCACAATTATGTAAGTAAAGAGGATTAATATCCTGCTTGCTGACCTCGAGCATTTGGCTTCAGACACAGGAGCCCTAAACCTCTCAGAAATTTTGCTGGCAGGACCCTGAGCTGTACAACCATGGAAATTGCAACTAAAAGAGAATGGAGATGGACTAGAGAAACGGGGCCCACATGGCTGCAAGAAGATAAATCATTTCAGCCTTGCTGCTGTTCAGACTTTCCAGTATTGAAGAGCATCTCCTCTTGACAAAAATATTCAACAAACCAAAATAATTTACTGACTAATTGTTCTTGAGGAGGAAGTTGTTTTGGGAGAATCACATTTTATGATGCCCAGGACTGCACCTACTTCAAACACAGACGGGGACATGAGGCTCTGATTCCTCCTACAGTGCCTCCAGTCTGGCCAGGTCATTTTCTCTTAAAGAGAAAAAGCCAACATGAAGCCAGCCCTCGATCAGGTGTTATTTAGGAGTACAAGAAACCCTCCCCCTCTGTCCTGAGAGATAGAAGAAGAGCTACTCTTTGCAGAAGGGAATGAAGTTCTCTGGTCTTCACTCACATCAAAACCAGAGTGACATAATGGGCTGGGAGCAGGGAGCAGTGGGCAGGCTCTGCCACAGAAGAGGAGCTTTCATACAGAGTGAGGGCCTGGAGGCTGGAGCTGTATGGCTCAGGAATGTGTGGCAGGAGTCCTCCCTTCTGGCCAGACACGTATTTTACCCTGTGGGAATTTTTGTCACTCAGGTCCTCTGCTCCCCAGGTCAGAAAGCAAGGTACAGCATTAAGAACTCACCCTTGCTCCCATTTATAAACTTCTTTCCTTTAAAGTCAGGTAGCACGTATGCAGTGCTAGCTGGATTTTTTTTATTCCATTTGTGGTATTTGTGCAGCTGCCTTCACCAAGCATTGTCTATCAATCTGCAATTTATTGAGGTATAATCAAAAACTGCCTGGGTGCCTTTCATGTGGAAAGGAAGCCAATCAATAGCAGTGGGTTATTCCAGCACATGTGTGGTCCAAGAGTATGGCACATTTGTCTCTGAGAAGCAAATGAGTTTCTCTATTTGCATCTTTGTGAACCAGAGGGTTTTGTTCTAATGGATTTTGTTTCAGTGTTTTCTTAGGAAAGCACTTATTAACTAAAGGTTAATTTCTTAACACATGTAAGAGAAATAGAAAGACTGCATAATGTAATGACTACAGTGTAAAAGCAGAAAGCCTAGTGCTCCTAGGAACAGTATTTTTATGCAATAGAAAAATTTGATGTGCTAGGATTTTAAAATTATAGGAACAGATACTAGTGCATATGATATTTAATTAAATGGCAATTTGTTTCTAAAGTTATGCTAAGAATTAGTATTTTCTCTGTCCATTGCATTACACCTTCTTGATTTAAAGCAGAAGCACATTTAAACTATATATATATATATATATATATATATATATCATATATCTCACTCTTTTTCATTCTTTTCTTCAAGCAGGAAAACCCAGTATGAATAAACATAAAATCCCTTTCTACCATCAGAGGCTTTACTGCAGTACACTGAAAGTTGGTGCTGATTTTATTTATCTGTTTTATTAGTAATCAGTAGGCTCATTTCATCAGGGCTCCAATTTTCAGCGGTTCTTAATGGCTTTCCTGGTGAAAATTTGAACAGAGTAGTGGTGTCACATATTTTAGAACCAAACTGAAGTATTTTGATTTACATAATAGATGTGGTTTATTTCAATTGTATTTATCCTGCTGTGCCACACTGCTTCATGGGAGCAGGAATTTTTCCCATTCAAATGTTTGCCAAACTAGTCTGGATCTTTTCCAAATGACATTTTCCATCATATGATCTGATCTGACAGAACAGATTAATTAATGAAAATCTTAGAACTGGTGATGTTCACAGTGTGTGCTGAAGAGAAAGATCACCAGAGGAAGACAGAGTGTTTAATTATTTGCTGTTTGCAAGTTGGAGTCCCAGTTTCCTTAATAAGAGCCCAGGTGTAGGTGACACTGTACATGCTACTTTCAAAGGCTCTAATATTTTTAATTTTTTTTTGTATCTTCAATATGCAGCCCATCTCTACAGCACTTTTTCAGAATACCTCCTCACCCAAATAATCCCCTGCATCCTTATCAGTCCTACTCCTTGCTTGTGAAGAAAGGACAGAGAGAGGAAAAGAATAGCCAGGCTGACCAATGGAAAATAAGCCCACAATTTATTATTTAGTACCATATGCATGACTCCAAAGTCAAGAATTTGATGTATGCACTCAAATTACCTAATGATGATACAAACACTGCAGTCTCTTTCTCCAAAGCACTTAAAGAGCAGCTATTGTAAGACATTCCAGTAAAATATATTTTCTAATGCTATCCATTAAATTCTGTGTCCAAAGACGTCAACAGGATGGTTAGGAGGAGATGAAGGAACCACAAGAAGTTGAATTTGTATTTAGCCTGAATTGATAAGGCTGTTCCTTAAGATTGTTGCTATTTACATTTAAGTGTGATTGGACATTAAGTTGCTTGCAAAGTCTGGGAAGTAAGTCTGTCATTTATCACTATCTAGAATCCAGAACATCATCTGCTCTTCTTTGTACAGAACATATTGTGCAGTGCACCTGAGAAGGAGGCTGGGAGAAAGCACTGCTTGTGATGATTTATGAGCTGAGTTTTTTGACACGGACTAGCACCCACCAGAGGCCTAAGCAAACCCACTATAGTCTGTTCAGAAAGAAGAGGAAAATAGAATTTATAAAAAAAAACTCCACAGCAAGACATTTGAATGCTTTTATCGGCTGGAAAAACAGTGTTCAGGTTAAAAAAAATAAAATTAAATAAAAGGCAACTGTATCTACAGTTTTCGCAAGCAAAATAAAGCAGAAAGGGAGCTGTGCTGCTGTGTGTTATTCGAGTTGCTCCTCAGCAAAACAAGTCCAGCAATAGCTGTGTTCTGACCAAGAGAGCCACTGAAGTCCCTCTTTGAGCCTGCTGCTGCTTTGCCTCTGGATTCTGCTTGGAATGGAGAAATATGTAGTGAGAGCTGTAATGGTGTGAAACTGTCTTTTCTAACTAGAAATTATTCTAGCTTTGTAGTTTCTTGAGGCCCAGAGTCACCAATGGAACTGCAGGAGCCTATATGTCCTACTGCATTTCTTGCCAGTAAATATTCTTTACCAGAGGGACACACATTGAAATTTTTGGTTTTGTTTTGTTTTTTTTTAACTCTCCAAAACATGAAGACCTTAAGCAAGAAACCTCTCTTGCTTAAAAATATGACTCAGAGCAGGACTTCACAAAGCTAAAGACACAAGGGCTTTCTGGAGGTCAGTGGCAGCCCCGGGTATGGGACTTGGGGAACCTCTCCAGGCATAGGAAGGAACCACAAGGTCCCTCATGGGAACCCTTTTGGACTCCTTTGTGCAATGGGAACTTTGGGCTGTCAGCACAAAGGTTGGGTTTTTTACCATGTAACATCATTAGAATGAAAATACCACCATGATCAAATGCAGTGTGGTTTAAAGAGAATCCAGAAACAAAACACTGAACAATGCTAAGCTGTGCATGGTATGAACAGATTTAAAGCTCCCAAGATACAAGTCTCTAAGTGGTAACAAACATGTGAAGTTTGACATTTAGAGCTACCTCTTTCTCCTTTTTTTTTCAATTAGAGATATTTTGTTACCTAGGATATTTTTTGTGACTTTTTTCTAAAAACAGCTTAGCTTTTAAAAAACAAATTATCTTTAGATCTCACAGAGAGGGCACAGTAAAAAAGTGTTTATAAATGCATTTTCAAAAAAAAAAAGGAATTTCTAGAGTAAAAGTTATGTCAAGCTTGTAAAACAATTGCAGTGGCTTTTCTTTTCTTTATCAATACTTGCTTTATGCTTGTATAGTCATCTTCCACTCCAGCCTCTACTTCTGAAGAGGAAGGAGTGAAAAATACTTGCTGAACAGCTAATTTATCAGCCTGACATTACCATCTATCAAGAGGAGAGGCCTACTGTTAGGAAAATCAAGATTATTGGTTCAGAGGTTTTGTTACCTCTCGTGAAATGAGGGCAAGTTTGACAATCTACACACCTGAGAGATGTTCTGGACATTTTGAGCCCCGAGTCACATACATCACTTTGTTTTCTGCAGTCTGCTCTGGTGGGTGCTGTCTTCACTGACTCTCTCTGACAGTCCTGCTGCTAAAGAGCCCATTCAAAGCAGAAAGGATTTGGGTTTCTTTTCCTTCACAAGCTATGAAGAAACCCACTACAAAATTTTTGTAGGCACAGGTTAATCTTAGATCTCACTGTATATGTTTGAGTTCAGCACCTTCTAAAGTGCTGCAGGCTCCAGGATCTCAGGGCTGATCAGCAGGAACATACAGACACCTCCTTCAGGGGTCCTGCTGCTGAGTTGGAATTCAGCAGATGGAAGCCCTGGAAGGCAAAGGGCTTTTCATGTGGTAATGGGTAACTGTGAACAGGTGAATTACTTCAGCTCTATGGTGAACCAGGACTATCTGCTTAGTTAAAAAAAAAACACAAAGAAAAATCTAAAGAACAAGAATTAGGTTTTTGGGTTTTATTTCCAATTAAAAACCAACAACAACAACAACAACCAAAAAAAAACCCTCAGAAATTGAAAGAAGGGATTTATTTAACCTCTTCCTTAAACAGTGATATTTACAAATTCTGTAGAAGTTCAAAAACTACAGTCTCTGGTCTTGTTGAGCACCTACTCCTGATGTATTTTTTATTGTGGAGGAATGTAGTGTGCACTCTATGTTTACACCATTGTGGCCTGAAGGACATATTCAAAATGTGATTTAGATTCCAATGCAATCAAAATTCTACTCTGTAGCACAGCAAAATAGGGACAGGCCTATTAATGAAGAAATATAGCTGTGTAATCACATTCAGCACTTTGTATGATGCTTGCATGATAGCACATGATAATGATGATGTCGAACCCTCTCAAACTTACATATACTGAATTCAAAACAGACAGCATTTGCACATTGTATCTTCACAACTGTATTGATGAATTGCCAAAAACACAAAAAAAGTACTACTCAGTGCTGAGATTAGAATATTGCAATTCCCAGGTTACACTTATATTTCAGAAAATAATATTTGTTTTAGCTTGGTTTTATTTTGGTTGGTTGGTTGGTTGTTCAATTTTTCCTAACTCACTATGGGAAACATGCAGCAGGACATTTGCATTATGTTAAGGGAATACAAGGCACCAAGATGCAAGAATGTGTATGGAAACTGGAGGGCAGATAGCAGTCGGTGGTGCTTTGTGCAGGCAAGGAAGGAGCCCAGAGGAATCTCTGCAGTTCACCCTCTTCTAAGAGGATCCTTACAGGTCAAGGGTAGATGATCATTTGATCAAGTCACACAGCTGAAAACTATACGGTACTCTATTTCTCTCTTTTTTTTTTTTTTTTCCTTAATCATATTTGCATGAAGGCTTTCAAATCATGTTGAATTGTTTTAGGACACAAGACTTCTCTGAAAATGAGAGCAGCTTCTACTTACCTGCCTGCTGGCCTTGTCAGAAGACATTGGCAAAACAAGTGGGTCATTGACTTGTTTCTGTCAGGGCTGATCTGTCCCACCTAGGAAGGGACCAGCTTTCACAGCCCTACTCTTGGAAGACTGATATTTTGGCAGTATTTTTTTCTCAAACATGAATGGAAAGAATAGTATTTAATTCCTGTGTGCGACATTTTGATTGCATCTGTCTTGACCTTTTATAATTTCATTTTGAGACGTTAACATTACAAATAAATGGCATACTTGTAGGTGTGTAGATACTGCCTAGGTATTTCCTGTACATAAGTTGTATAAATGGCTTACATTGTACAGTAAAAGAAAGTCCCACATTTCAGTGCACTTAACATTTTCAGTCTTTTGGCCCTCAATATTCCTAGATGTTGAACATGGCTCTCAAACACTTCTATAATATGTTTTTGAGAAATCTTCTGAAAAGAGGTTGCAGAGCATTTTTTATTATTACAGTTGTTGCCAACAAAAAAATGGTTTCCCTTCACTGAAGACTCTGTCAAATCAAAGGTGAGGAAGGTGCTCTCGTGCTGTGTGGTAACTGGTACGAGCAGAAGTGTGAGTCGAATCTCAACTGACCACACAAGATGGCACTTCAGCAATCACAAAATATTCGCTATTTTCTAATTACAGCTAGCACGTTCTTTGCAGACTGGTGTTTTAAATGAGAAGTTGTTCACTAGGAATTCCCTTTTTTTTTTTTAATAATGTTTGGAAGTTAGACAGTGCCCTCTGCTGGGCATAGGCTCCCCAGCAGTAGTTTGCAAAGGGCTCCAAATGTTGATAATTTGTGAAAATGAACGCAAAATCTGTATTCTTCTACTCGAGATATTTGCTGGTTTCAAGGAAGAACACCTTGTTGTGGTCCCTTCTTGCATTCTGCTCTACTTGGAAGCGTACTGTGCAACAAAAACGGGTCTGAGTTTGGATGGCAAAGAGCTTTTTACTAATTAAATTAGAACCCAGTTGGCCTGAGACGTGTGTGACTTTATCACAGGGAGAAGCAGGAGCATGTAGTGCTATGCATTCCAATTTTTACAAAAACAAACTTAATACTTTAAAAGCATATTCATCAGGAAAAAAAAAAGGTGATGAAGAAAAATGCAGATTAATTTGCTTCTGTGTTCTCTTGCATGTCTTTATTGTATTATTTCACAGTTTAAAAATTTATAATTATACTGAGTGCTATTTTTCTCTTTATGCTTTCTTTAAGTTGTTTTGATTTTTCTGTTTGTTGTTTTGAGAGGATGCCAATAAAAATAGCAACACTGTAAATTTCACATAATAATTCTATTCTGATGCCTTTGGATTTTTCCAGGGTCCATTAAAAAATACGAATCAAAACAAAAAAAAAACCACAACAAACAAGCCCAAAACAAAACCAAGCAGTTTACCCATGATGCAACTTGAATTTACATCCTACAGCAAAGAGAACAGAAAGACATGAATTTCCCTAGTAATTTAATTGAAAACATTTAGTAAATTTAAAACACGAAATTAAAATCCTTCAAAAACAGGCTGTAAAACTGTAGTAATCCAGCATTTACAGAAAAATTTAAACTGATGGCATAGAAAGCATTATATATCCTTTCATGAAACTTGTATGACTTTCAGATCTCTCCTCTAGTTTTTCTCAGTGCAGAAAACACATGGAGAGAAACAGTTGACTAAGGTTAACTGAGAGGGATTTCCTTTAATTGATTGACAGGTTGTTTATACCTCAGCTTAAAGATGAAGCAAAGCAGCTCTTGTATTTATTATACATTTCATGTTTTCTACAAATCTGCAGACTTTTAAAAGCAGATTGTCCGTGCAGAACATGCTTGGTGCCACAACAGAGATCGCGTCCGCTCACTCCAAAGCTGAACTTCCAGGGATAAACACAGCCCCTCCTACAGCACCAGCCCCTCCTGCTGCACTCCCTCACTCACTCTCATGACAGCAGCTCTGGAGTGGATGCCAAGATCCAAGATGTGCTCCCAAAATACTGTGTCCATTCCTAGCATGGCCCTGCAGTCAGGTTTTATTTACATGTGCCTGCAGCTGGAAGCCTCTCTGCTTCTCCAAGGGAGCTCTGTGCCTTCTGCAGAGAGCCGTGAGTCCTGGAGTAACAGAGCCCCTTATTAATGGTCACAGTTGGTCATTAGCTGGTCACTGAATCTTCCTTGATGACCAGCTAATGAACATCCCACTGGCTTATTGTGAAGATTGGTCAAGATAGACAGTGCAGGTAATTTATAGCTGAAGCCCCAGCATGCTAATGGCCTTCCCTGAGTAACTGCAATCAACAGAGTACTACTAAGTGGCATTACATTCTTCCTAATTTATTTCTCACTTGCAACTATTTCATGTTGAGTGGAGACTTCAGATTCTACACTTAAAGGTATTTTTGCATGTGTTATTCAGGGGGAAGAGGTCTTTAATAATTTAATAAAGAAAACAATCTTAATCTTAAAAACTCTCTTTTTTTTTTTTTTTTTGGTAAGTTTTGCCCTTATCAGAAGGTGTTTATTTTTAAAAAACAAATCTATGCTCATAATATTCATCTATAAAAGGCTCAGAAGCCCAGTCAGAGCAAAAATCATCTCTCAGAGGTACCTGTTAGCTGCAGGAGCCTGGAGAGCTTTGATGGTTCAGCACCTGTGGTGTCTAATCTCTGTGAATCATGGATAAATTGGCCAGAAGTTATTGCCTCTCTAGCTGTGATCTTGCCAACTCTTAAAAGCTATAAAGTTTCAACCAAGCCTTGTCTTGGTAGGAAAGCCCTGGAAAAAGCCCAAGAAGTGGCAGTGATGCATTAGGTAGCACTCTGTGTCTGGTGGATAATGCCACAGAGGTTGTCCAATTATCACAGGAGCCTCCTTTGGCTTTATGTGCAGGTATCTTCTTCCCTTTCAAGGCTGCACAGATTCCACTGTGGCCAAGACTTTCAAAATCCTTTAAGGTTTTACATTTCCATGAGTTCAAGCATCATAATTATGATGCAAAACCAAAACCAAAGTAAACCCCAAAACCAAAAGCAAACAACTCCACCCACCCCCACCCTCCCCTTGGTATATATCTGCAATGCAACTGCTATAAGAAACCACGTTTGCATGGCAAGGAACCAAGAAATTGATTGTGTTCCACTACAGGTTTTCATGCACTTGGCCCACATTAAGTGATGTCCCCATGCTCATCTCATTCAGCCTTCAAAAGGCTTCAAGACTGCAAAAGTTTTTTCTCCCAGTGATTCCAAATTGTACTGCTTGAACCATGAAAAGATTGAGAAATTGAATTTCCAGAGAGGTGTCCTGACCATGGCTCCCTGGGGTGTGAAAACAGGAGCTATGCTTGTCTTTAGACAGAGAGGTTTTGCCCTCCTCCTGAAGAGAGTTATCTTATATTTGGCAACTTTGCTCTAGAATAAGTGAGATTATTAAAATTTTGCATTATTCAGAGATTCCATTTCATACTTTTTGATTATGAAGGAGACCCTTCTCTCCATCCTAGTTTCAAGTACTGGAATACTCCTGTCTCCTTAGCAAGCATTGCTTGCAAAAGGTATGGTAGCAACTGAAATGACTAAAAGAAAATGAGACCCTAAAGTTCCAAAAACAGATTGTGAAAGTAGCAGAAATGGTATTTGCCTAGATGTTGCACGTTTGGAACAAAAACATTTGATTCTGTACCTTTCATGGCATGGATGTGAGAGTTCAAGCCAGTCATTTATAAGACATTTATCGTCTTAGAAATGTGTATTTATTAGTCATTTATAAGGCATTTATTTAATAATTACTTGTCCTCTTGTTACACTGAATCCTGCATTTGTTTTCATGCTAAAAAGTAAACATGAAATTCAAATATTAATGTTGTATGTTTAAGACCAGGTCCTGACCCAGAACAGTCTATTTTTGAGGAAATTAATTGAACCCAGATGGGCTTATGGCATCTTGGTACAGATGTAGTAGTGCTAAGAATGCTTTTCTCTTATTTTTTGTCCAGGAGCTGTGGTCTGTTGGCCTTAAAGTCCAAAAATTAAAAACCGAAAGTGTCAATAAAATATGAACTTGGTCTCAGCAGTAATATAAACTCCATGGAAACACTCTCTTCAGGAGGGGGAAAGACCACTTAAATCCCAACACTTCCTTAAGTTACTGTGTAATTATCCCCTAAAGGAATGCACGTGGCACTTGAGGAGAGTTGGTGCATGTTGAGGCAAATCTCTTTGCAGCAGCTAACGGGAGATCTTCAGCTGTGTCTGTCCTCTTGCTTTGTCCAGCCTTGCCAGCACACAAAAACTGTGCAAGTTGCCATTTCAATCCCTGCATGTGCTTGAGATAAAGCCCAAAGCCAAGTGGTACAAGCACAATGTAAGGCTCCATATCAAAATAAACAAAGTCAAGGCATATTAGTTTTTTTAAATCCTCATTATAATGATTAAATAAGTAACGCTGTGCATATATTTGAAATTTCTGCTCCCTGCTGCATGCTCTGCTAATGGTTCTTCCCATTCTAGTGGCTTATAATGTTCAGAATTAGTTCACAGGAGCTTTTTTCAGGTGTCAATACTTCAAACTTTCCTGCTAAAGTATAGCAATGAGCACACATCTTTCTACCAGATATCCCTTGGGAATGGAACTCTGCAGGAATATACCGGCCTCTTTGCAGAAACCCTTGGAAGGCTGAACTAACACGTCTATTTTACCTAACTTTTATCTTTTACAGAGAAAAAAAAATTGTGAAGTTAGCTCCTTTTGAAAAGACATAATCTCTGATATCCTTGCCAAACAGAAAATGTATTGAAAAAAATTAATCCTGTTTTCACATATAATTTAATTTCATTTTTATTGTATTTATTTTCAGAAAATGCATTGTGCCAAGACAAACCAATACTCTTGGAAACTTTCAACAGCAGCTGGAAATTGAGGAGCTCTCTGAATATTTTGGTTTTTAAAAAGCAACTGATTTAAAATTTTGAAATAAACATATTTTCTTACATTTTTTGCAACAGGTGGTTCTGCTAATCTAACCTGCAGAGCTTTCTTTGGATACAGTGGAGATGTCAGTCCTTTAATCTACTGGATGAAAGGGGAGAAGTTTATTGAAGATTTGGACGATAATCGAGTCTGGGAGAGTGACATTAGGTAAAAGAAAAAGGTTTTTTTCTTTTTTTTCTCCCTATTTTTTGATAGTTAATTTTATACTCCTTATCACGGACTAACCAAGGTGCATATTGGGTCTGATCTTTTTTTTTTTTTGCAACATCATCCATTTGCTTTTTGACTTTACCAATAGAGAACAGAAAAATGCCCTCCTCAGCCCAGTCAGAGGTTAGAGACTTGCAAAAGCAGAATAGCTACCCAAAAAGAGCTGTAGTGTTGACCAGCTGGAATTTACCTAGTGACTTTTTCAAAATGTGACAATCTACAGAAACAATCACGAGGACACTTATTAAGATGAAATAAAGAAAAATAAATATATTCAGAAAATCAGCTCAAAAAAGTATTTTCAAATATGAAACCTTAAATAAATGGTGAAGTTTGACTTCCCTTTTGGAATGTTTTGATTTCTTCATGAAAAAAACCTGAGTTTTCTGGGATGTTATCTGGCTTGTGAGAGCCAAGCATCCTGTTATGTGGGCTGCTTATATCTGCTGAAACACTTGTTTTGGAGAGGATCTGGCAATTCATGCCATATACTTCTACTGCTCCTAAAAGTGCTGCCTCATTTAGAAATTAAGGACAAATGTGGATTCATATTGAGAATTACATGCTTGACATAGCATACTAAATCCTATTCAATATGAAGTATTTGCTATCAATATGAAGGATCTGAAGAGATTCCTTATTCATTTATAACTCTGTATGTGTGAATGTCACTGTTTCCATGTATCACAGAAATTAAAACTCAGAAATTTAGGCAAATCTTAGTGTGCATGGCATGGTTTAACCTCAGGCAGCAAGTTCCTCACAGCCACTCACTCAGTCCCCTGTTATCTCCCTCTAGGTGGGGAGAATTACCAGAATAGAACTTGTGGGTTGAGATAAAAGCAGTTTAATAATCAAGATAAAATAAGGGATTATAATGGCAGCAATAATACTAATTATAATAGTAAACATATATTATTAATAATAATTGTAATGAAAATGAGACATAGAGGAACAGAACCCAAGAAAAAGAAATTATGCACAATATAATCACAATTAGCAAAATCAAGTAGACCGCAGAGACTTTCAAGGTCATCATCCCCAGACACAGGCAAGAAGGAAGTGTGTTTCACCCCAGTGAACTTCAAGTTTATTCTACAAAAGTCAAGATTAGTACACTAAATGGCATGTGACAATAAGATCAGCTATATTTTGTGTTTAAAACTTTCCCAAGTCCTTCATCCAGTGACTGAGCTAGCTGATGACTGACAAAAAAAAGTGACAAGAAACCTCTTACAGTTTTCTTGTTTTGTGGAGGGAGGAGCAGAAAAGCTCATTCCCATTTTATTTGTCAGGCCTGCAATCATTTGTCATTTGCTTTCCTGAGTTCCTGAAACCACTGATGGTCTTGTTAAGAGTGGAAGTAAGTAATGGGAAGACAGGTGGAGTCTTACACAGAAAGCCTTTAATTTATAATCTCTATGAGCTGGCAGCACCTGGTGTACCAGTTCTTCCTACTGTTTGATAAAACATTATAACATTTTATAATGCATTCAAGAAATTATACCATGGCATGAACACATTGCTGAAGAGCCTCAGAAAAAGGACAAATATTGTGTTTGGCCTAGACTCCTGGTGTGAGTGTAAAACCCCAGAACAACTGCTTTCAGTTTTCTCTCTTCTACCATTCCACAACTTCATGAATCAGTCTCCATCGAAGTGTGCAATGATACATTACCCATGCGCATATCATTCTTCTTTAAAAAGACAATGAGCTGCAGCTCTCATTAACATTTACAAAGCCAAACCTCCTCATTAGAAGTGAGGAAGAAAAGGGCATGTTATAATTAAATTAAGATTGCATCAAACCATAACCAAATTTGAAGCCAGAGAGTTGTGAGTCGTAAGTAGCATTGTTATGTCATGATTATCTAAAGCTTCGCTGTGGTACAAGCAGAACGGCAGCAATGGTTGTTTTTTCCTCAGGGTTCTCAAGGAGCATCTTGGGGAACAGGAGGTTTCCATCTCATTGATTCTCGACTCGGTTGAAGAGGCAGACCTAGGAAATTATTCCTGCTACGTGGAGAATGGGAACGGACGCCGGCATGCCAGTATTCTTCTACACAAAAGGGGTAAATATGTATTTTTTCTCCATGAAAGGGTAGAGTGTAGGGGTGGTCAGCTTGTGAGATTCCCTCTGATGCAAGCATGAATTTTAGCTTCCTATGAATTAATAGTCAATAGTTATTTTTCCCCAGGAATTTGTACGACTTGCAAAATAAAAGAGAAAGAATGTTGTTAATTATGGCTGTCACTGGAAAAAAATACAGTAACGCCTTTTAACTAGATCTCTGTAAAAGATGCATTTAATAATTCATTAATTTTAAAATTAATGAAGGCTCAACAGAGAAGGAATAGTTGGAAAACACAGGTGATACAACTGTAATAATTTTCTTTAAGAAAAATAAATCAAATTTTAGGAAAACCAAGAAAACAACCTTCCACTTCTATCAGAAGTGCCACCTAAACCCCCTGCCAGGGGGGTTCCTGCATAGCCTGACATGGACATTTTCCTTCCAACACTTTTGTTTTACATCAACATTTCTGAAGTGAAACATCATGCCAGAAGCCTCTAAGAACCTTCCTGTTTCTCCTCACCACTCACATCCCATCATCCCAGCCTGCCTAATGGCCACAGCTATCTCCAACCGAGATAATTATGGGGAGATGGAAAATCTCCTGCAAATCAAATCTCCCAGACCCACTTTGTCTACTTTACCTCCCAGAGGGAGCTCCACATCCCTGGGATTGACACTCCCCACTCTCATGAAGGTTCCTGTTGACTTCAGGAAGCAAAGAATAAGCAGGAGCAGTGTCTGCATTTTGCTGACATTCCTGTGCTTTTTTTAGATTGTTTGTAAAAGTGAGCAAACCAGGATCTCACTGTGCTGCTGAAGTACTTGTGGCATCTCAATTTATATCAAAGCAGTGATATCTTCCCTAAATTCAGCTTGGTAGCATGCAAAGTCTGTCTAAGCTTAGAAAGAAACCATAAATCAAGATAGTCTGACCAATTTATTTAAACATATTGTTGGGTACCTCCAATTACTTGAATAGAACTTAATTTGCAGCCATTTTTCTAAACTCTTGTCATTGCTTCTTAAAAAGATGCAGATGTGAATTACCAGATGTTCTGCTTAGTCTGGCATTTGTCACATTTTCTTGAATTTTCTGAGATGAGAAATTAACTTCTTAAGAAGTTGAATCTCAACAATATACCAGCTAGTAGTCATATACTCTGGTTCAAAGACCTTTGAACCCAGAGCAAGAGCTTAACCCAAAAAACACTGAAATCCAACAGCTTGCTCTAAATAATCAAATTACTTGATGAATACTGAAAATAAAAATTTTTAAAGCTCAAATTACTTTAAAACCAATATTTATTTGACTGACACCTATTAAGTACATGCTGATGCTTAGTCCTTATTTTCTCTTCCACACAAACAGTAGCTCCAAGACTGAAAACATGTAAGTCTTCTCTCTTCTGTGACCACCAGATCTCTAATTTAACTTTGTGCATGCATGAATTTTGCAAGAATCTACTTTCCTTGCTCCCTTTCTTAGAGAACTCGGTAAGTCAGACGTACCACATTACGTGGTCTCATGATAACATGCTTAAGAGGGAGTAATCTCAATATTTAATTGCCCTTATAAATAGTAAAAGGACAAAAATAGCCAAAAAAATCCAAAAAATATTTTTTCCTCTTTAAGTAAGGCTGAATCAGAAATAGATCTGGAAGCAAAATCTGTGGTGCCCTCGAAAGACAAAAGGTACCGGGTACCCGCCTTCTACACATTTTGCATGTTGACAAGTGTTTCAGTGAAATGATAAATTAAGCATGGCAGATAAAAATTTGAGCTAGTCTCTCAGGTCTCCTAGGAAGAGGAGTTTTGCACTGCTTGCTTAGTCTCCTGTATATCACCATGACAACCTTTCGGTTTAGATTTCCTTG
The DNA here is from genome assembly GCF_963513975.1 of Fringilla coelebs. NCBI lineage: Eukaryota > Metazoa > Chordata > Aves > Passeriformes > Fringillidae > Fringilla > Fringilla coelebs. The sequence goes on along the minus strand of NC_140029.1, from coordinate 12,042,076 downwards.
TTTAGATCCATATTTAGCCTCTGCTAGGAATGAGTTAGCTGTTTATTAATTTCTGATTATTTGGCTGACTTAGACCAATTGGGACCTAACAATTAGGTAAATTTGCTTCCTGAACACCAAAATATTTGCAGCTGTAGTAGTTTTGGCTGATTTTCTAGCTAGTGATCCTTTGTTTCCAGCAGTGTAAGAGTACAAAAATGATGAATCTGGAATGTTCACTGCATACCTGAAAAAGAAATTATAATCCTTCTTCAACTTCCTGTGTGGAACATTATCACCAGGATCAGAAGGGATAGAAAAGCAGAAAACTCTGCTGCTGAACAAAGAGAGTTCCTGGAAAAAGAGATATTTAGGGCTAAATGCTGCAGTGGGTATTCAGGTACAAAGTTTAAGCCTTTCAAACCCCCTTGCAACTGCTGCTTCACCCAGGTCAGTAGAGTCTCTGCACACTTAAAAGTCCAGGGGGAAATTTTAGACATACCTACGCTTACTCTGGCCCTGAAAGCATAAGAAGCCAACAGTCTAAATCACCACAAAAAGGCTGGATGCATCTTCCTTCATATTCCCACTGGTCAGCCTGACAGGGGCACACTCTCACCTCACAGAATCCCCAAGCAGGCTCCATCAGAGGGTGGTCCTGGCCCAAACCAGAGCCTGGCACGTTCACCAGGGACAAGGGGCTTCTGCTCTTCCCTGGCATGGCACTGGAATGGGAACCCAGAGCCTGTCCTTACCTGACACAAGCTAATTTCAGGAGGGGAGCAGAGCACTCCTGGGCTCCACCACCACTTGTGCAGGAAAAGTGAACCCAATTTCATCATCCAGCACTGAGAAAAGCTGGGGGCCCTGGTACCTCCCTCTAGTGCAAACACCAGTGCTCTGTATCTCAGGGAGCCCAGCTCTTATTTTCACCTCAACTTCTTTTACTTTTGGACACCAGTGGAGAAAGCCTATGATCTGTGTTTTTCTGCTGCCAGCTAACCATTTTTAGAGTCCTAAATTTCCTCAGATGCTGTCCATAGGGAGCATTTAACTCAAAGCTACAGGCAGTAGAGCATTTTAGCCATAACAATGACAATGCTGTTTCCTTTTCCTCATTCATTCCAAAATTTGTAAAAAAAATAGAAAAAAGAGAGCAATCAGAGATTGCCCAAAAGATTTAGCTTTCATCCCTTTCCTCCACCTTCTGACCAAATCCTTGTCATCCTTAAAATAATTAAGTTATTTTCTCTTTTGTGGGGGAAAAAAAAAAAAAAATCTACTCGTATAATCTAAGGTTGACTTCGTAATTTACTGGTGGTAGGTGGCATTGATCATCCAGAGCAATTACAGGTTAATCTTCAGGTAGGTGGAGGAACCCTCTAGAAATTAATTTTGAGAGTGGTCCTGACAGCAGCTAAGCAGAAATTTATTAATGACAGACCAGATTGCAGATGATATAACAGGTGGATCACATTACAATTCCATTTTTTTTTCATAATTTTTTAATTAAAGAAGACAAACTTATAGTCTATCAATGTAGTAGATAAAAATTCAATGCATAAGGAAAGGAATGCTTTTTTGCAATGTTATGTATTGACAAGTATGACTTTCATGCAGGATCAAAGTCTTCATAATCTTATCATAGACTGTGTTGTAAATACAGGCTGTTATCTAATTATGTGATTATTTTTTTTTTAAAGTACTCTCTGTATGTCTGCAAGTAGAACTCTACAACAAAAATAATCTCAAATTCTATCTTGCCATTATTCTTTAAGTAGTATGGATATTATTTTAAAAGCTTAATAATATTACTGGCATTTTTCCTGGGACAGACACCAGAACTAAGGTAACATGCTTTCATGCATTTTTTCAAAGTATCTACTTCCCTTTCTTCCCATTGTCATCTACACAGTATTATCATCTAATTTCCTACCCTTAGCCTCTTTTATGGTTTTAGTTTGTTTTCCTCTGTCATAGGTGTTCTCAGTGGGCATATTTAAATCTTATTGACTGTAAGTTAATGAGGGGTAGTTAAAACAATTTTGAGGGTTTTTTCCTGTCAGGAAAAAAAATATTTTCACTGAAATAAACTGTTTAGAGAAAGAGTATGCTTAAAATTGCACATGAAAATATATGTTTGAAAAATATGCAAGGTAATATTTCCTAGATGGAATGCATCTTGAGGAAAACTACCTTATTTTAAACTAATAATTTCTTAATGCATAAACATTATATTAATATTTCCTGTACAATGTAATAGAAAATTCTGAATAGAAAGTAATTCCAAATTATCTTCATATGGTTATTAATGATAACAGAATGGCTGACAAGCACCTGAAATTGCATTCATTCACATAATAGAGTAAATCTGGTTTATTACTTACAGACTTGAATGTGTTATATGCATTTTCAGTCAGTTAGACACAATTTCACACAGTGGTAGCAATGAGTGACAATTAAGACTTAAAAGAGAAAAGAAACATTCTTTTCTAACCTCTGCAAAGAAACCCCAGGTGTTATATCTCCTTTTACCAAAAAGCTTCACAATGCTTCTGAAATTTCTGAAAGGAAACTCATCATATGAAATGTGAGAACAATGAGTATATTTCAGCTTCTGCTAGCTGGACCTGAGTACTTGTTCACTCCAGTGAATCTCTGAGTCTCAGTGGAAGCCAAACTGTTGAAGAACTCCAACTGACTTGGTCAGTTCCGACCTTACACGAGTCTTCCACTGTATAAAGCATTCAGTTTTTATTCTGCACTGCAGGAAAGGCTTTTCCAAGACCCTCATCAGGTTTTGGAACTGGAATTGAAATTGGATTGGATGGAAATTGATTTTTCATTCACCTATGGCCACTGAAGAGGCCTTCAAGTTGTCACTGTGCTCAGCAGTGCAAATGTTCATTCTCCCAAGAGGTTCATGACACAGGGCCCAAGGTCAAATATCAGCTCCCTTCTTGTCCCAAACCTAACTAAATGTGACTGTCCTTTCACACTCAACCTCATCTAAAATCAGTCAAGGAATAGAATACTAAAGACCTCTTCCTGAAAGAAACTCTTCTTCATAACACCATTCTTTTAATCAGTCAGGTTTTTCTCATCCTTTAGAAAATTGGACTAAGATAACTCCGGTAAAAAAGTTTGTGAGATTACTCAGCATGTGCCTACATGTAACTTTCATCTCACAATTCTTCGTGCTGACAATGTGTTAAACAAGTTGGTTTGTTTAACAGATTAGTTTTTAAAACAACTTTTGTACCACGTTTATCAAAGTACTTCCTTTTATGTAATGTCTAAGTGCAAGTCCAACCTTGATTGGCAAGGATGAAAATATTTTAAAATAAAATGTCACAAATTGTTTCCATAATCCATGCATAGCTAAATTATTCTTTAATGCTATCCTCAGGAAAAAAAAATGCAAACAGTATGTTTTATGATCTTACATCCTTGGAACTCAGTATTCATTTTTTCCCCCCATTTTTAGCACTCCTCGGTGCCTCTTACATTAATTTCTTTCAGAAATTCTAAGTGAAGTAATATTGTGGACTTGTCTGATTTCTGTAGTGCAATTATCAAGTAGAAGTGTCTTGGTTTGGGGTAAATTTGGGAGAAAATTTTCAAAGGGATTCTGTTAGAAAGCAAATTCAAGCAGCCCCTCCCCCAACTGATTCGGGAAAAGATTTCTTTGGAGAGAAGTGGAAAAAATTGTATATTTAACAGTATTTAACAGGCAAAATATTCACTGGGACAAAAAATGAACAATATTAACCAATGAAACTTCTTGTCACCCAGAAGAGGTGACAAACTCAGCCCGTGCCCTTGGTGGGCTGCAGCTCGGCTCTCTCAGTCTCTGGTCAGTCCCTCTGGCACTGGAAATGCCATGGCCCATGGAAATGCCTGGTGGCCACAGGTGTGAGCTCCTGCTGCTCTTCTGGGTTTTTAGTTTAGAGCAGGTTTGAACAATTCTAAGGAAAATAAAAACCACAGTCTAGGGAAGTTCTCTGCCTTAGCTAGCTAAAAACTAACTAAAGGCAAAGGAGAGCTCTGTCCTGCCATCTGTCTATGTGGCAGACAACACAGCCCAGGGGAAGGATGCAGAGGAGCAAGTGCAGTTTCTGATAACAAACTCTGCACTTCTCTCCCTTCTTTTACTCTTGGAACCAGTCTTTAAAGTACAAAACTTATTTTTGGGGCTAAAGAGACGAATGGGGATGCAAGCATCATGGAGTCACCCCAGGACAAGAAGGTCTCCTAATGAAGAAAATTTCAGGTCATACACAATTCATTAATTTGGGGAAGATAAACAAAGATTACTGCAGTTCCACACCATGACACTTTTCCCCTTCAACCTATATCATAAACTGCCTTTAAAATGCATTGTTATATATTTAAATGTAGTAAGCTTCAGTAGCATTGCAGCATCTATATTTTCCCAACCTTATCCTCTTTTGAGCTAACATACTGTTAGCTCAAAACTCTCTGCTACTCTGCTACTGGGAACGTGCACGTCTCAGCAGAAATAAAAATGCCATCAGTAAGAATATACTTCTATTATAATAATTTACTATCTCTCTTCAAATAACACTGGAAATCCAACAGCACCAAGACTCAGATATGTTTTCTGCCATACTAATGAATAGAGTAACAAGATCCCTGGGTTGCATTTGCACACATACATGCTTACGTTTATATAATCCCAAACCTAACTAGTTCTTTTTCATAAGGGAATCAGGAATATATATTATTTATTTTTATCAAAAATAAAGAAAGGACACCAGGTCCCAAAATTTCTAATAAACAAAATTAAATTACTACACTGAAAAACATATTGAAAACCATAATTAAATCCAGCCAACTTCAATCAGTTCTGCAGACATCCACAGGCATGGGTGGCCCATGCTGGCAGAAAATATATACTTTGTGCTAAGAAATGATTTCATAATCAAGCTAATGAGTAGCACAAATCTGCTTCTACTGCAATCAGAAGTACTATTGTCCTACAGAATCAATCAGTAATTATTCATAACAGCATCCATATAGGATATACATATACGATATTCACACATACTCATCCAGGTACCTTTAGCACAACCAGATTATTTTTTACAATTTGAAATAAGCAAAAAGTAGAGAATAAAAAGTAGAGAACCTCTTTTATACATTCATGTATTGGATATGTGTATGCTGTATAAAGCAGCGATTCTATATACTTTAGGAATATAATTTGTTTTACAGCTATGCCATAACAAATACTGTACAAGCAGGGAAAAAAAAGAAAACAAAACAAAAAAAGAAGAGGAAAAAATGCATACTTCTTAATTTTAAAACTGTGAATCTGGGTTTCTTTGCTGCTAGCTTAAACTCTGCCTACTGTTTACAGCTGATCTCTGAAATGAGACTCAGAGAAGTGTTCCTGTGTTAGCCAGCTTTCTTCTTCCTTTAGAAGAAAGACACCTGTCTGTAACCAAACCTGCATCTTATAATACTGCAGCCCCTGCTCCCCTTCCAAATTATATTTATTATCTTTGTGGCACCTTTAATAATTGGACTCTGTGAAAGTATACCTAAACAAACTGAGGACTGCCTCTAACCAAACCCTATCTCTTTGTGAGTTAAGTTATCCAAGACAAGCAGAGAATGGAAATCAGTTTAGGCCACAAAGCTGCAAAGATTTATTTATGTGCTAATCCGAAGCTCTGTGAATATTCCTGTTGACTTCAGAGGGATTACTTATAGTCCATGAAGTTGAGCAATCTGCGTAAGTGATTGCAAAATTGAAACCTTAGATAGACTGTAATTGGATTTTGAAAAAGGCTCAGAAACTGACTACACAGCTATAAATCACATGTGCTCAAAGTGTTATAAATCACCAAAAAAAAAAGAATGTTTGAAATATGATTCTTTTTCTTGGCAGTTCAGCTGTATGAGGGCTAATTAGTGAATAAAATTAATTTTAAATTTTTACAGATCATTACATGTAAAGCCTCTGAAGTATGTCATATAAGTCAAAAGATATGAATCTTTAACAGAACACTTTTATTTACTTTCTTCTTACAACTTCAGTTATGATAAGTGAATTACCTCTATGACACAGTGAAAGGAAGTTTATCAAATATTAGATCCAGGTGAAGATCAAATATATAACCTACAAATGTGTCCAATAATTAGGAAGGAAAAGGTATAAAATGAGTACATTTATTACAAGCCATATATGCTTGATATTTGGAGAGGACACATGCTTTATTTTAATTAGCTGTCTCTTTCACCAAGTTGCTTGGCCAAAGCCTCCTGATAAGGAAAAAAATTGTAGCCATTGGTCAAAATGCTTGTAACAAATCTTGTTTTAAATTGAAGCTATTTATTCAGAAACCAATCTACTACTGCTGCAGCAATCAATGTGTTTTCCTTGGAGTAGAACTACTCCTGAGCTACTGGAAAACTATTGTTAATTGCCTGTAACTAAATGATTGCTGTGCTTCTGGATGTAAGTCTCTGGCACTTGCTCGTTTGTTGTGTTTAACAGAACGCCTGTCGCCCTAAGGGTTAGCTGAGTAATTTTCCTTTACTATTTTCTACATTCAGTCTCAGCCCCTTAAGGAGCGCCAGGTCTGTAATTTGAGCAACGCAGCGCTGGGGCTAACTAGATTTTAAAAGGTTTGCACCTCTCATATCTTGCTTCTGATGTGGAATTGTGAAGAAATTGAATCTTTTTAGTATGTAGCCTCTACAGAAAACTTGAATTTCAGCAGGAAAAACAGATCACACTTCAAAAGGAGTGTAATGCCTGCTGCAGCAACTGCGCTCAAACCACATTGTAAAAGGCAGAATAAAGCAGCAGAAAAAAATGTTATTGTAAAGGTAGTCATGAGCTGCAACCTTGGTGCTACTCTTTACCTTGTCTTTAACAGCCACTACATCATTGTTGAAACTGCTGACAGACACAGCACCAACACCCGTGGCACCCACAGAGCATTTTTCAGGAGTAAGCTCTGCTAGGGAGGGGCCAGAGCACCTTCCCCAATTCACGTTGGGAAAACCAGGGCACAGAAATGTGAAATGGCTTCAGTTACTTGAGGGGCCAACAGCAGAGGCAGGACTGAGCCTTCTGCTTCTTCAGGTCAGCTCAACACAGAGTAACACTGTTCCTAAAAGCCCTGAGGCATCTCAGAGCCAGCCTTTTAGGGCACGGTTCAGCATCCTGAAGACAAACGCAAGGCCTGAAAACCATCAGCCTGGTGTGACACTGTGCCCAGGCCAATCCCTCTGCCCTCCATGGTGCTGCATGGATGTGGCTGTCCCACTTCCAGCACTGCCCATTTCCAGCTCTTCCCACTCCCAGCGCTTTGGGGTGAGCTCAGGCTCCTCGTGGGCTGGGTGTAAGGATGCAGCAATCAGCTGGGCTAACTGCTGCCCTTCTCTGCCTCTGAACCCTGACAAACTGCACCCAAAACACAGAGGGAACATGTGCTGATAGCTGCTGTCCAGCACAGGGGAAAGTACAAGCTGGCTCTGTTAGATCAATAGACCATGAAACTTCCTTTGCAAACAAATCTGTTTAAGAAAGAAGCGCTTTATCTGTGTACCATCGCGATGGCTCAGCAGCAACACGTGAAAAGGTAATTGCTTATATGTTTCAGGCTGACTAGAGAATTTTGTTTTTTGCTTTGATGGCCTAATTAAGGACACTTTCATGTGCTTTCAGACAGATTTTACTGAAGCAAACATAAAGGCATAATCTTACTTTATGGGGAAACATAGAACTAAAGGGGACTCTGATGGTAAAAGTGATGCAGTGTATTAGTCTGCACAATGCACAATGCACAATTTCATGCACAATGACAGAAAACAGATGAATACCTGCAGTTATTTCTTTCCATTTAATGTAAAAATCATTAGTTGAGGAAAAACTTCTGTTTTCCAGTTGTAAAGTTTTTCTTTGCCTTTAGTGAGTCATAACAGCAGGCACATAAATAGAGTACTTTGCGCCTAGCAACCCGAAATATTAAAGCCTTTCTTCTAGTTACCATTGAACAGCTGCATCACCTGTATTACAAAATGATAAACAGGGTATAGTAAGCCAGTGCAGAGTAATTTCCATTTCCATTTATATTCTAAAACACTGCATTACTTGTCTATGCAAACCATATTTTATCAAATCTTTTTAATAACATTTCCCTCTCTGGACCAGAAAAGTATTGGGAGTTTGAAATAACCATGCCAGTCTTAAAAATATCTAACACCAAAGAGTTTCCAGCACAGTTTTGGAAAGAATGACATGGAATATAAATGCCTTTTTATTTTATTTTATTACACTTTTAGTGTCTTCTAGAGAGCAATGAAATCTTCTTACAGTTGCCTCATAATAATAAAAAAAAGGTGTGTGAATCTCAGTAGACGCTGTCAAATAAATGCAATTTTCAATTTTTCCTCTAACCTTTTATTTCTCTAATTGAATTGTATTGTGCTGGATTATCAAATCTGCACGACCACACACAAAAAAGGTTACTCCAGGTCCACACTACTTCACTCAGACAGAAGCTTTCCACCTGAAGAGGACACTGTGTAAATAACACTTGTTCCAGCACAGATTTTTTATGAAACAAATGATCTTAGATTTCCAAGATCTGGTGTTTTATCATTCCTCAAAACTGAGTGATTTGGGAAAGCATGGAAGGTCTTCAGACCTGCCATCTGGTGATTTCAAATTACAAAATTGTTAGCAGCTCTCCTCCTACCCTCCTTTTTCGACACTACCAGCTTTCAGTCAAAGAGCAAATGAAAAGTAACGAAGCTCTGTGATCTTCCTTCAGACTGGGGGAGGCAAAAGTCCATGGTGGCATATTTCCTTTGGCCTGAAAAGTGGCTCCACTGCTGGTGCTGGACACTTGTGGTGGCCACAACTGACCAGTCCCTGTCCTCAGGGACAGAGCTCCATGGTGATGATCCCAGTCCATCCCGGAGCAGATGCAGCAGAGACATCAGGGGTCTGAATGGGTCTGAATGTTTGTCACAACAGACAAACCAGGACTGTTTGCTGTGTCTACACATCAGCTAAGCTCACTGGGGGAAAAGTGAGAATAAAATGCAGACCTCTGGGAAACTTTAAAAGATATTAACATAAATATAACTGAGATGTGAGGTTGTAGGGTTCCTTGGATAATGTGTCTTCACATCTCTCAAGCGTTTTGTGAGGTTTTTAAAATATTTTTATTTATATTTTGGAAAAAAATAATAAAATCCTTAATCTTGTTCAGTTTGCTCACATTACCTTTGTATATGGAATAAGGGAAGAGCTGATTTTGCATTATAGTCCTCAAGAAGGAAACCTTTGCCTTTGCTTTCACTCTAAGTCAAAAGGCAACATTTATCTAGGTAAAGCAAACTGTGATCTATTACAGAAAGAAAAAAGGAAGAGAATTACAAAATATATCACATGTATGCACGTAATCATAGACAAACAAACACACACACACATACACATCCCCAGCAAAATTTATTTTTTAAATGAGCAATTCATATGGTGTATCAGAGGGGAAAAAACAGCTTATTGAAGAATAAAAAAACCCATCAATTAGGTATTCATTCAAGGGTTTTATAATGAGATAAATACATAAAATAACCCATCATTCATTATTTCATTTTAATGTTTAACAGAAATGCAAGGTCTGCTGCTGATCTTTCTGTGGATTGGAATGTGGTTGTTACTGCATTTTGTAATTCTTTGCAGAGCTGATGTACACAGTTGAGCTTGCTGGTGGGCTTGGTGCTATTCTGCTGCTGCTTGTTTGTTTAGTGACTATCTACAAGTGTTACAAGATAGAGATTATGCTCTTCTACAGAAATCATTTTGGAGCTGAAGAACTAGATGGAGGTAAGGCAGATTCTTAGCACATTCCTACTTTCTAAGAATACCTGTCTTTTATTTCTCTCCACCAAGGCCCAAATTTCATTTCACTTCAAGATGTGTTAACAACTGCAATTTTAGGTGCTGACTTGCATATACATTCCTCATAGAGCACATAAGCACAGTCACTGCTGAGCTGATGTATGTGCTGCTCTCTGGAGCTCCAGAAGACATCCATGTCTTCTAGATTTTTATTCCCAACACTGAATGTAAATTGCCAAAATCTGTGCATTAAAGATTTTCCCTTCCTGTCAGCACTGAAAGCCAGCTTTACTTCTCTGTGAGCAAGGGGGTGTTTTGCCTAATTGTATTGAACAAATAGGTAAGAGGTTGAAGTATATCTCAATTTACTGCTTGTTTAAACTGATCAGTTTCAATAAACTGTACTGAGTGTTTGGGAATGTACCAGAAGTTCATTTGCTTGAGCTCATTTACTTAATCACTGAGCAGGCTGCAAATGGTCATTAAAGTTGTTCTGTGATTCAAGGACGTCCAGCCTAAACAAAAGTTATCCACAGTATATGCACCAGCTCTGTCAAACATATATATGCATTTTCATCTTTACATTTTTAGGGACTGAAGGAAAAGGTCATCTTTGCCTCTAGCCTTACTAATCAAAATTGTTGTTGAACAGCAAACTGGGTTGAGCTGCAGGCTCTGATTAATTAGATTTGGTTTCTTGGGTCAGAGTTCCTGATGTTTTGGGCTACCACTATGTCTTTGGTGACAGGACCTTTTTTCCTACAGAAATACTAATAAAAGGGTTTTTTTACAGGTCAAGATAATAGCCTGTAGGCAGAAGCCACTGTGAGATATTAAAATAAGTATGTACTGATAAACAAGCGATAGCTAAATCTGTCACTGGTAAGGAAAAGAGCAGTTGCAGAATTACAGGTCCTTATATAAGACTTCCATAATAAAATCACTAGGGAATGACCCATTTCTGCCTCCCATCTAAAAATGCACAAGGATTCAAAATAGAAAATGCTCAGAACAACAAGCCAAAGAACATGAGAACATTTTGTAACCTTCTACAGGATTTACAAAAAATGCATTAATGTAACAGCTCAGTGAGGAAAAAAGTCAGGTTATTCTATTTATTTTACTGAGGAGGAAACTGAGGCCCAGAGGGACTGTGAGTCATGGAGGATTTTGACAGGCACCTTTTTTTTACAGAAGCTGAGATCCTCTCCTATCCACAAAGCAGCTGCCAATTTAAATGTGCATGCTTACTTCAATAGATTATGTGAATTTAATAAGTGTCATATTAGAATATGTATAACTAGACACTTAAAATAATAACTGTTTAGATAGATGTAATTTAATTTTTCCTCTCTTAGTATCAGTAATTCTTGCTTTTATAGTTGTCATTTATCATTTTCTCAAATAATTCCAATTCATTTGAGGAATTACTCTGCCAGGTGTTTTATTCTTTCCTCTCTCTCTTGTCCCATCCTAAACACTGGTCACTTGGGAATAGCAATACTTGAATCATGGATTTTAAACATCAAAAAAGTTACCTCTAAAGGATACTGTTCAGTGATTCAAGAGGAAAACCAATATCCATTCAGTTTATCCTTCTAAGCAAAGGTCATTGCTAAAGAAGGTCAAGCATGGATTTTCCTTAAAAGATCAGGGTAAACACTTGTAGCTGGGGTGCTTAACCACAGCAATATGAAAAGAAAAATACTGCTTACAAATTCCTAATGAAAACATGTAGCTTCTACCATGTTCAATATGCTGGCAACATGGATAAAACCCGCTGTGCTAATGAAGTGACTGCAGCTGCACATTTCACTCTGTCTCTTGCACTTACACTCATGCAAAAGAAGGAAGATGGAGAGAAAACGTTCCACAGAAGCCCAAGACATGGCTTGTGCAGAAATAAATTGCAGACATACACCGAGATCCCTTCCTTGGGCTTAGTTTGTTACTGACAGACACAAAATGCTGAACTCTAAAATCCTATTCTAACCACATCTCCTGCAGTGCAGCAGCAGAGCGCCCACGTTCTATTCATAATTTACACCATGTTCTGTCACACTTCAGGACAGCATGGAGATAAGCAAACATCAAAATATCACAGTCTTTTTTTTGTATGCACTGTATTGTACCCAGAGAGGATTTGAAACGCTTTAAAGGTGAGGTCCAATTAAAATTTTCAGTTGAAAATCTCTTTTAAAATTCAATGCTTCATTTCTTCCCTGATCAGAGAACAAGCCCTTCAGGATGTCAAATCTCATCACAATTCCTTTTTCCTTTCCAAGCCTTGGACACATCAGTTTTTCTGAGGCTAACTAAAATACGCATTTTTGTGGGAGGCATGGGTACATTGTGAGAAGTATTTGAAAACAAAGTATTTAACCCTTACAGCTCATGCAACTCAGTTTATTACTTTCTGAGGGATACTGCAGATTAAAGTGGTTACAGATGTCAATTCCTCATTTCTTTAACTTACACTGTTGAATTTCCCAGTGTTTTTTCTCAGCCTAAGGACAAGCCTCTCCTGTTTTTCTCTCTCCTGCAGACACTCCTGCTCAGTCCTGGGAATGGGAATCGAAGCCCCCTTTTATGTTTTCATGGTTGATTCCCTGCCTTTCCTACTAATGTGGAATACAGTGATATTGCTGCTTCTCCTCTCACTCCATGCCTGTGCTTTCCAGCTGCGTGGGAGCTGGCTCCACACCAGGGGATGGAGTGATGGACACCACAATGTGTCCTTCCATGCAGAGGAGCACAGGGTGCCCCTGTCCAGCCAGGGACCTCACTGTGGATGTCTGACAGCTCCCCCAGTCACTGGAGCACAGGGGCAAGAGGAACACTCTCAGCCTTGGAAAAGCAGTAGCTTTTTTACCTGCAGGTGTTTGGCATGACCTTGCATCTCTGAGCCATAACCACCACTCCTGGTTTGGTGGCCAGAAACTCCCAAATCTGTTTAGGAGGAAAAATCCAGTTTAAGATCTTTCTGCATACACAGTAAAGATGATAGCTTGAAGTGCCCTGCAAACAAAGAAATGTCCTGACTGTTCTGAAAACAACAATATTTTCAGAAATAGATACTTCACCAGGAACTTCTAAGGGCTAATCTTTGTCAAATGTCAGGTAACCCTTTTAGCTTTGTAGCTTTAAACTTTAAAGCTTGTTTTAAAAAGCTTTGTCCATAAAGCACACTTTAGGGACTAAAATGATATTAGTGAAAGCCACTTTTGGAAGTGATGATTTCTTCTGTTTTGTTGCACATTGAGCTCCAACAAAAGAGACTTTATACCATGTTCATTCTCTGTGCAGCTTTTTCTCAGTGGCTTTTCATGTATTTTTTACTTTCCAAGGACCTTCTCTGGTTCTTGTTCCCAGTTTTTGACTTTATGAAAAGAAGTATTGTACTTTAACTCTCAGAGTGAATATGTAAATAACCATTTACAAGTGATCAACATTAGAAGTGATCAACATTACAAGTGATCAACACATGCCCTGACTTCTTTCTAGCTTGCACTCTGTGACCTTAAAAGCTAACTGTATCAGAAGAGATATTACTATTATATAGAAATCTGCTTTTTATCTAAATATAAGCTGACTTCCAGGCACCCTAAAATCAGTGGAAATTTTCCCACTATTTTACCTGGAACAACTTTCTCCTTTTACTTTTCCTGCTCATCAAATTGTGCAAGGAGCAGTTCCCAGGCATGACAGCCACATCAGCCACAGTGAGGGTGGGGAGGAGAGTCACTCCTCTCAGCAGTGCAGTTGTGATGCTGCCTCAGAGTGGCTAGGAGGCTCAAAGTGACCAAAACAGCTGGTTTTGACTTTTTTTTGTTTGCCATTTCAAGATCTGAGAGGTTCTAGTGCATATGTGAATGACTGTATGACACTTTAAATTTACATTATGGACAAATCCAGAAGTCTATGGGTGACAAGTTAAAACCATTGAATATAGTAAGATAGGCAAACATACTCAAGAACTTCTACATGTGTTTGTGGTTTAGATTCTAGTTTCAGAGGCAAGACCATATAGTACAGCCAATAGAAACAGTTTGCAGGTATCTGCTGCTGCCATTACCTGGGTAGATTTTTAACCTTTTAAATTGGTGAAACTTTTTTATCAAGGAATTAATAAGCAAAGCTCAATACGATCTTAAAAAAGAAAAAAGAGAAAAGAAGAAATTTTACACTCGGAGGCTGGCAAAAACAAGTAGTAATTAAAGACAAAACCTGACTAAATGTGTTTTAAAGAGAAGAAGTCAAACTTAAGGCTCAAGAAAAAAAGACTGTAGGCAACTGATAGCTAGAAAGTGAGAGTTTTGTTTGAGAGGTGAAATTATGACCTTCACAATGACCCTTGGTGCCTTAGGTTCTATAAGTTGGTCAGGAGCTCACTGTGGTGTCCTCAGTCGTCTTCTCAGCTCTCTTTGCCATGGAAACCTTGTTGAATTGAAGGAAGCCACGGCCTCTGTGCAGCTCTGTTACAGGGAAGGGCACTGGGCCCAGCCTGGGGTGTTTCAGTTCTGGAAGAGGAAAAGTGTCTGCTTGTTTGTTTGTTTGTTTGTTTTCCACCACATTGCTGAAATAAAGAAGTAGAGCAAAGTGCTCCTAATAAGATTAAAACGTGCCACTGCTGAGCTCTCTCAGTTCCGGAAATCTTGTTTGGATTTGGTACATGACATCTGTAATGTTTCTTGGCTGGGCTGTTTGCCCTTTCATGAGAGATGAATTTCTGCTTCTTGCTGAGGGAAAGCAAATCAATGCTCAAATTAGGAGATTGATGAAACTAGTTCTTCCTTGTAGTTCCTGTTGCACCTGGGAGTCCTTATGTAATCATGATTTTGTCCTTGCTATTATTTAGCTGCAAAAGACTAGCAGGGTTCACGGATGAACCTATGGGAATGCCCAGATAATGTTGTATTAACTGTCCAGGACAAGAGCAGGTAAGAAATTCTTCTCAGTGGTTTCCTGGGTTTTATCCCAGTGAAACTCTTAAAGCAGCAAGTGCTTTAAGATTCTTCAGGGTTCTGTGTGACTAAGTTATTAACTTTCAAATATAACTTTTGCCATTGGTTTAAGCACCACCAAAGCACTTGTGTTAATGATTATGCAATGCAGGTATAGCTAGACTGAAATTACTGCTGGAGTTAGTGACTTTGCAATTACTGAATCTTCCCTGGGGATGCACAAAATAAGTTTGCAATAGCAGTCTCACCACTCGTTTATATATTCTTATTGGCTATTGGCAAATTGTGACGATAAGAAATCCTGCTCTGTGAATATCAATTTAAAATTCTATTAAAATCACCTTAGAAAAATGCAGCTCTCTTCTTTCTAAACATTGCTGGTTACAAAAAGAGATTTTTCTCTTATTTAATAACAATTTTATTGCTGAAAAACTGTTTCTTTTAACTCTTCTTGTTTATGCTATTTATTTACAACTGAAATGCAATTCAAACAATAAAAAGTCAATTTTATGTCTCCACTAAATATGGTATTTTCTAGATTCTGTACGTGAAATGTCCTAATTAAAAGGAAAATTCCTTATTTTTCCTTATTTTTTCTCTCTTCCTATTTCATAGAATTTAAACTGCATGTGTAATTTATTTTATTTATATATATATATATATATAAAACCAAGATCATCTTTGGATTTCAAACTAAGAGATTGTTATAGGTTAAAAAGTTCAGATGCAAAGTAGAAAAAAAAAGATACTCCCATACAATTCAACATTGTTCACTTGCACAAGAATATGAACTATCACGAGGAATGCTTCATTTAAAATATACTATGCTATGGAAAAATTGTGTGAGTAGTTCTTAATGTTTATTAACATTAAAAGGGCTTGACATTTAAAAATAATAGAAAATGTTACATCAGCAACAGTAAATAGTGTGAAGAAAAGTAGAAGTATTTTGAAAGACCTAGGATTTGAGTGGTTTATTCAGCTCAGCATTAAATGACACTTTTTTCATTATATTAAGGATAACCACTATCCCAATGTATATATTAAATGTAGCCCCCAAAATAGTGAAGCAAATACAGACTAAGAAATGCCACAATTTTTAAGCAACTACAGTCTCTGAGAAATTTTAAGAGGTTCTTTGTACCTTTCCTGAACATAGCATGTTTTTTTAAGACAAAAGTTTCCTGTGTCAGTTAGACTCCAGCTCCCTGCAGCATTTGGAAGGACCCCATCTCCTGTTTCAAAAGCTCCTCTTGAAATCCTGAAACACTGAGTTCAATCAGTGCATTGTTCCTAATTCCTGTATGAGTCTCTGAGTATTTAAGAGGAGAGTATGTGCTCTGCTGAAGGAGAGGAATCAGCTGTGCAGTTCCCTGCTGGTCTGGAAAGGGAAGATCTGCCCAGCCTTGCTGGGTGCCCCGAGCTGAGGAGCACCCTGGGCATGGTCAGCTGCCTCCACTGCAATGAATGTGTCTGCAGGCACTGCAAAGGGCTCTGAGGATTTCAGGATGCACAGACACTCGAGCTGACTCCATCATCTAGGTCTTAGAGCTTCATTGAAATAAGGTTCATTATGAAAATCAACACTGTGGGATTTCTCCTTGTTTTGATCTCTTAATCTGCCGTGTGCTAAAATGTATAATGCCAGATAAAAGTTAGATTTTGTCACAGGCTGATAAGGGAAAAAAATTACTCTAGAAAGTTTTTTGGGCTTGTTTTAAATTTTTCATGATGATTTTTCTGTCCCCCATTAGGAGAAATATCTTCAATGTTTAAGTTTAATAAACCCTCAAAGGCCCAAACTGCTGACTTCTTGCAGTGTAACATGGAAATTATTAGAAAACATATACATCTATAATGCAAATTTGATGCTAGATGTGCTTGGTGGTCCCTGTAGAAGAGGAAGTTTTATCTTTCTTTCTGTAGGCACCAACTTATCATTTCTTCATGTGTAGCTGTTAAGAGAGCATGCATACAGATGAGTTCTTAGATGTCTGATAGCAATTTACTTACCCAAAGATCCCATTTGCATGTGAAAAAGTAGATGCATATAGAGTCTGGGTTTCATTTTATGCTTACACTGAGCCTTTAAGTGACTGCTGCTGAGCACATCTTTGGAATAACAAGAAGCATTTACAGCTTCATCCCCTAAAAATTTATATCACTTCTGTTGGATTAACATTGTATAAAGTTACAGGGAGTATGACAGCACACTCTGCATTTAGATGAGTACCAAAAGGAATGGGCAGGATTAAAGAATGCCTGCTCCAATGATGCAACAGGTGCTTTGCCTAGAAACCTGGGCCAGTGGGTGAAGTAACCTTTCCATGTGCAATTAATGAAAATGAGATTTGAACCTCAGTGTTTACCCCTAAGGTCTATCTAAACCTGTGGCTGAGTGTAGCTCCATCACCACTGCTTACTTCCAAACTTCTCCTTTTCAGCTCCATAGAATGGTTGAATTGAAAGGACAGTAACTCAGTCTGTCTTTCTTGGAGTCTTGCAGTACTAGTGGTTTGGGGCTGACTGAAACCTTTGTGGACTGAATGCATCACACCTTGAGCACAAGCTGCATTTGACCTCATTGTGATTAACTGATCCAGAGCTTCCCCGTGCCTGATGCCCGAATACCTTTTTGCAGATATACCCTAGACACCAACCATTCTTTGCCCTACAAATACTAATAAAACTAGGAGGGAAGGATATTTTCTCTGCAATACAAGATGATGCAGCTGTAGTTAGGGGAGATGCTGAGATGCTGGAGCCTCCATGACATGAAAAATGTGTACTTTGTCTAAATGCATAAGTGCGATATTTGCATATGCAATAAAACAATGTCACAGCACAAATAATCCCCTCCAAGGAAGAATGTGTGTTTGTATCTTAGCAGGCAATACTCAGCCTTTAAAACAGTTTGAATTCTGCATTATTTCTTATCATTTATCTCTTTGAAAAATGATGCATTCTCATCTTTACTCAAAGACTTTAAACAGAGCAGCACTCATCTCAAACATGTACCGTGGTCATGACCATTAATAGGGTGACAATAGAATATGTCATTGCAGCACCAGCATTTTGTCAGTTGTAATAATTTCTCCATATATTTGTTGACCTCACTGTGTGTTAACTCTTTTGCTGGGTTAACACTGTCCTACTGCAGAAACAAAAACAGGCATTGTATGTACTTCTATATCATACTTGATCAAATCAGTGTTATTTTAAGGCATTATAAAAGGGAGGAGGTGCTTGTCTTTTATTAAAGGACATGCTTTCATAAATATTTCCAAAAATTCCTGGAAGTGTGACCCATAAAAGGCAGTGCTTCTTTTTTTCTTTTTTTCCTTTTTTTGCTGTTGTTTTGGTTGGGTTTTTTTTCACTTGTTTTGTTTGGTTTTTTTTCTGCTGAGATAACAATGCAATAAATAATATTGCACAAAAGATATGCAGGGAAAAGAATGAGCACAGAATGACCATTTCATGGGTTTAGAAAGTTTAAAAGTAGAAACAGACAACCACATTTGTTGTCATCTGCAAATGTTAATTAGCATAGGGCACATGGTTCCTCAGAAGGGAGAGAGGACTGCTCAAGATTAGCACTGCTCCATTAATTCCATTTACACTCTTTCCATCCACCCTACAGCTGGCAGGTTTTTCAAAATAATGCTACCAGACTACAAAAAGGTGTAAAAGGAAGAAAGGAGCTGCTCAATAAATAAATGAAGTCAGCACTGACTGAATCTAACATTACTTATGACACTCAGAATATTCAGTCAGATCTCTTTTATAAGCAATTGATATTCTGGGTAGTCTGTTCATAATGTTGTCAAGAGAGTTAGAAGGATGTTAACATTTCATTACTCTTGTCATTGATTTTCCTCTGCTTTCTTCACAACAAAAGTCAAAACGTGACCTCTTATTCCACTGAATTAGTTCCAGAACACTTGATATTATTGACCTCCTAATGAAAATTAATGGTAGTTCTTTTGATTCAGTCTTTCAAGTAGGCACACCAAGCACATTTAAAATACAGGCATGGTTATTTCTCATATTGAAATAGCACACTGTTAAGTAATGAAATGCACATTAATGCAACATTAAATTTGCAAATTTAAGTGCACAGAATTCAAGAAATTTAAAATGTGTTATCAGGAGCTGATGCTGGAAAGATTTAAGCTTGGCAATAATTTCAGAGCTGGAGAGTTTGAGTTTTGCAAGGAATGCTATATGCACACTTAGAGCATTTCAGCCTCAGGTCCTAAATTTATAGTAAAATTCTGGCAAGACTGAAATGCTTTTACTATGTAGCAGAAACATTTACACATTAGCCTAGTTTTTTCCATGCTCTTCATTCTTCTTTTAGCTAGAGAAGAATGCAAATTCTTCTCAGTGACTTTTGACTTTTGTGCTCATGAGCTGTCACCCTGCAGTTGAATGGATTTCCTTCATCCAGATTCTTAGATAAACTGACTTCTGTCTGTGGATGTGGAGCCTTTCTTCCTTGCATCTGTGTAACTCAGGATTGCATCAGTGAAACAGGAAAGCTGAATGGATGCATATCTGGAGAGTGGGTGAAAGCTTGCCATTTTATCCAAACCATTTCCTCTTCCTGGAAAATTCGCCCAGAAATAATTCCTGGGAAATACCTGGGAAAACTGCTAGAATAAGGAATAAACTAATTTAATTTCCCTCTTTTTTAGACAACAAAGATTATGATGCATATCTATCTTATACCAAAGTGGATCCTGACCAGTGGAATCAAGAAACTGGAGAAGAAGAAAGATTTGCTCTTGAGATTCTACCAGATATGCTGGAAAAACATTATGGATACAAGTTGTTCATACCAGACAGAGATTTGATTCCCACAGGAAGTAAGTCATATCTTTATTCTCATGTGATATTGAAGGAGAAAATTAGTGATTGCAGTGATTGTTTTAGTCTTGTTTCTATACCTACTCCTTCAGAATGTCATCTTTTCTCCCATGTGTTAGAGAATGGTGAGGATAAGCCACCAAACATTAATGTGCATTTCCCAGATAAGAGGCTTATTATTTGGCAATTGCATTGTTTTAATTGAAGGTAAAACAGTGCAGAAAGGGGCTGCATAAGTAAAGTAAATAAAAGAGACTAACATTTTTTAGATTTTTTGAGAACTTGCATATCTAGGAATGAATACCAAGTTCTTTGTTTTCAGTTCCTTAGATTTTGTTTGGAAAGATATCCATGATTCTAAATATTACAGAAATTCACACAGGATGGAAAAAGCTGTGTTTGGACTAAGGCAATGGTTGAGTAATAACTTCTACACCAGAAAAAAGTAGTGAATTTTGCCAGTGTAGCCAGTTGTGTAGTGGATGTACTTGATCATTCTCAGAGACTGAATACTAGAATTGATTCCAGCTGGTACAAGTAGATCTTTTTCATGTTCCTCTCACATATTCCAACATAAGTGCAGTAACATTTTGTCAGTTGTTGTAATATTCTTCATGACTTCAGTGTAACCATATAGACAGTGACTAAGTTCAGTACCTTTAATGAAAGATAAAATAAAGGATACTTGGTTTATACAAACAAATCTACAGGAAACTAAACACTAATTTGCAGGAGATAACAATT
The DNA here is from genome assembly GCF_963513975.1 of Fringilla coelebs. NCBI lineage: Eukaryota > Metazoa > Chordata > Aves > Passeriformes > Fringillidae > Fringilla > Fringilla coelebs. The sequence goes on along the minus strand of NC_140029.1, from coordinate 12,021,631 downwards.
TTTATGAATTTTTTATGTGTGGAAGGGCCATGAAGGAAAAACAGAATCTAAGCCTACCAAAAAAAGTTTGAGTATCATTTGGATTTGAAACTGAGGTCCTGAAGCACATGGCTGCTGGTCTGTTGTCTAACTGGGCGACCTTGCCTTTTTAAAGGCTGCCTTTTTAAAATCATGAAGGACATGTTTGTTCCAATAGCAATATAGATGATAC